>NW_018127883.1:9677905-9701431 GCF_001952655.1 Monopterus albus | reverse complement strand
TAACAAATATCTACATCCCGGACGAGCACCCAAAAATGTAACCCTTTTGCCACCTGGCTCGTTATAGTAAAGGAATAGCTACTTAGTGCATACCCCTCTAAACTCAAAAAAACAAATTGGCAAAAGAGACATTCCAATGTAAGAAACTTTGTCTAGGGTTCAGTATGATCCTCACCTTTAAAACATAAATTGGAGATTTCTCAGAAATGATATTACTTCAAATAACTCAGAATATGTATGTACTTTGTTACTTGTAACTTATGGACAATTTTTCCAGGGACTGTTTCACAGTGTAAACAATAAACACAAACACTAAACACAGTTCAAGGTTGTGTATTAATTAAACAAACATATACCACAAATTTACCCAGTTCAAATATGAAATAATATTTTAAACCCTTGAAATGATGTTTTAACCACAAAATCAACCTGAGTGCACTCTTAAAGTTTTATGCAAGCTTGCGTTGGCGCGAGTTGGAGCTTATGTCCACTCGAAACCATTTTAACAGTCATACCAGTCTGAAAGAACAAAATCCTCGTTCCTACCATCCAAGGGACACAGGACGTCTGCACATGGAATCCTACTGCCCTGTCGTCTCCCCACGCAGGTGAGTTCTGAATCTCCAGTGGCAACACCGTGTGCTTCCTTGTGACTCTCGACGAGGTAATTAGCACAGACACGATGGAGCTAGCTTTAGCATTAGCTTGGCTTAGTTTTCTCAGTTTTGTCTTTTTGGAACACAGTTCAAACTCACTCACTCGCAGTACAGGTTGTTCACAAACTCTTCCGTGATTGACTGGAGCAGGGAACAGTTGTCCAGGCTTGCTGAAAACAGATTATAAGCGCCTTTTCTCTATCTTGAATCTTTAGTTGACACACACCTTATACGGCCATTGCCGTGACTTGTCCAGTTCTCATTTGCCCGCTCCGCGCGTCTTCTCTCTTCTTCTTCTCCTTTTTTTTAGGTTGTCTTCTTTTGTGGTACACTTAAAACATTGCAAAATAATAGAACATAAGATACAAACAATAAATTCCTCAACACCCATATAAAACGGTTATAAAACTGTGCAACTGCATATTTCAACCCATCACAACAAACCATGAAATTTCCTAATTATCCACCATGTAACGAAAACAAGCACCCCAATGCATCACCACAAAGACAAAACACGCTCTGGCAAACAAAAGAAAACATCATTCTGTGAATAATCAGATTACTACATAAGATTACCAACTGCACATGTCAACAGTTACAAGGGAAATGAAACATGTTTGGAATAAGCACTCACAAAGACAAATAAAGCCTATACAGTAGGTGACTGGGCTGATCAATATTAAACCAAGTACTGAAAATCCCCACACACACATGCACGCACACACACACACACACACACACACACACACACTCAACATGTATATATTAAACAGGCAATCGATTAGTGAGTCTTTGTGTAAGAAAGGGCAGACACATAAGGAAAAAGGAAGAAAAGGCTCATTCTAATAGAGATCGTGACAATAAATGTATGATTCAACACATATTATATTTCTTTGCCAATATAAAAAGGGCACCACACAGCAGACAGCTACCATACAAATAAAATATAGCTAAATGATTGCTCCTCTGTTGTGCACGTAACTAGAAACATAACATTTAGCAATGCCAAGTCAAGTATTTAAGTATGTAAGATGATGCTTCATATTGGCAGAAAAAGCACAAAAACATTTGAATATGTTCTCACCAAAGACATTCATTGAGGTTAACTGTCTTTAAATCACTTTGATCAACATTGGTTTTTATAAATGCACTGAACTAACTTGAGAGGAGTGAAAATGGCAAACAGTGATAGATGACATCACAGTTTAAAAAAAGTAAATCAGTCTGTGACTTGACTGTATAACATTAACAACTAATTTGTCAACTGTGGGTTAAGCTAAGAGAAAGATATGTCTTATTATTCTTATCTTATCTGATCTTTCTCATCTTATAATTTAATAGTTGGTGGAGACCAAAAACAGAGCTAAAAGGATTGTGCAGAACACACAGAATACACCACATGAATGCTCATGTGTACAGCTTGTTTCCACTGCTAAGTGGCCATGTTAAGGTCAAAACTATTCACAGTTATTGGTTTGTGTGAAAAACGGTGGGATTGAAATTTGATAGAGCCATTGCAGACATCAGTATATCAGCTGCCTAAAGGTTCCTAAATCTGTCCATTAACTCCCTAGTGCACTGTAATTCAAACCTGCAAAGCTTAAAATATAGGTAACAAATTTAGCCTTCACATTTTGGCTTGACTCAAACTAAACTAACTGCAGGTGTGATCACACAGTCTCAGAACAATCACATAATCATAGCCTGTGCTGTGACAAAGGAACATTTAGAAAATTAACAGAAACCATAATAAATGGGCAGTGTGCCCACAGCTTGAGCAAAACCCTGACCCAGCTGTAGACTAATCAGCTATATATTGATGAAGTATTGTAAGTTTGTATCTCATCATGCCACCTTTTGGCACTGTTAGAAAGGGGAGGGAGGTGCCAGAACAGCTAAAATTAAGCAGTGTCTCATCAACTATGACTCTCACTCCAGAGAAAAGTGTCACATGCTGGCAAACGGCTTTCGACTTGGCAGGCCCTCCCCATGGGCTGCGTCTAGTAAGTTCTGCCAAGCCAAGAAGAATAAAGACAAAAACTGTATACTACAGGCACTGCTGTATCTGGAATGAAAATCCTGGCTGACTTTGACAAACTGATTAGTGAGCAGACGGGTAACACAAGATTAATGTGTGTAATTATCATCAAAATGGCTTATCTCTCAAGGAGAGATTTTTCATGACAAGAGGATGAACATACAGTATGTTCTACACAGACTTTGCATCATGTCAAAGCAGTAGAGGTTGGTGGGCGCCTCGGGCTTTAAACAGAGAAAAAAAGCACAACAAAACCAGGTGAACTATTAATAAAAGTGATGTGCCTGGAATATTTGTTACATAAAAGTCTCTGGATTCAGGCAACTTAATTTCAGTCAACAGACTGCAAAAACATAATAATAATAATAATACAAATAATAATAGTTTCTATCTCTGTTAAGTAGTTTTAAAATTCCCTGCATAGGTGAGCTTTCAGTGTTTCATGCCCAATTGTTTGAAATCTATTCAAATAAAATAACGTGGAATTTTCTGTCAGTTCAAATGTGGAACTGAAGCTGATTAACACAACCACCTACTCACTAAAGCTTGTAATAATAAAACACATAGGAGATTACAGATTACAGATTATGACCAGACATGAAAAATATTGTGGCACTGCAGTTTTTTTTTATGTAGCAGCATATTTACCAACGCTGATCATGTAAATGAGCACGGCCACAGATATGTTCATTTGAATACACCTCAGCTATAGATCTGTTGCCTAAAGGCTGTTGTCCACATGTGGACCGAGAGGAAGTGGAGAAGAAAATCTAAGTTTACAGCAACCAAACTTAAATAAGATTGAAGAAATCAGAAAAAATATTTTGGAACTTCACATGGTCTCCCACCTGTCAATTCATCTTTTATTTTGTTCTTAAAGGTGGGGCTGGCGATTCCTTCCAGAAGCTTTTTTTCTTTCTTTTTTTACATACTGTATGTTGAACTTCTGTTTTCAGCCCAAAGGCAGTGAATACATTAAATGCATTGACAACTTCAAGAAAAAAATCCATCATCTGTGGCAGCAGCAGGGCTGAAAAACCACTAATTTTACTCATCCCAAACAAAACCACTGGATGGCCTACCTGCCCATCATCCTATTTCCTTGCAGTGTGCATTGTGTTTTGGAGGAGTGGCTTTGGAGAAAAGTCAGAATGAAAGGGTAGGATTTCTTTGAGCTTCTGGTTAAATCGAGCTTCGTCTTGCTGGTTTTCCGGGATCACCAACCAAACCTTTAACTAAAGAAATCTCAGATGACTAACAGCTGACATGCTGAGACCAGGGCTGAAAATTTTACACCTGATGTTAAATTTCAGCTGCACCTCCCTCTGTCACAGCGGTGGTAAATCAGGTGCTGAGAATATTTGTACAAATAACTTAAAATACTGTACATATTGAATGAGACCAAGTGTGCAAATTCCTGTAGTGCCGCACATCTTCTGTTTTTCCACCACAAAACCTGACAGTGACTACTTAGTAAACATGAATACACACCATTTCACTGTTTAGCACTAGAAAATGAGCCGCAAAAGCTTAACAAGTATCCCCCATAATACCCATGATGCCACTCAGTGACTTCAGTGACCTTATGACTTTTCATTGATAATGTCCAGCAGTTATCCAGTGAAATATCACTGGACATAGAAGATAGATTGGCACAATATTTTGTACATGCATTCATGGTTCCCAGACTGTGAATCCTGTTGACTGTGGCAACCCCTTGACTTTTTCTCTTGTGCCACATGAGGCTGAAATTTGTAACTCTGAATTGAATCTGTCCAGAACTATTACATGAGTTCCCATGGAATTTGGCACATTGATTGATGTATCCAACAGGGTGAATTGTAAAAACTTTGGTGATCCCTTAACTTTTAATACAGAACCAAAATATAGAACCCACCCACCACCCATTTTTGTTCAAAATACAAATGATGTATCAATAAAACAATCATTTGTAGCCAGTTTGGCTGTGAATATGTGACAGAATCTGTGGCTCATGCAGCTGTCTGACATCCTCCTGCTGAGCCTTTCAGCCCAAAACAGAAGCAGCTTGTTCAACCTGGGACCAGAGTGCTGTCAAACCTCCACCTCCGATGGGACGCTGGTGTTATTAATGTAATATAACACATAAACCAGTGGGGGATTTGCTTTGAACATGTCCTGATAAAGTGCCTGTTGTGAACGCGTCTCTACATCAGCCACGTTAAAAGGCTCACTGGCATACGCTGAAACGATCAGTGAAACTCCAGTGTTGGACTCAGGGTGTTGTTTGTGTTTCCTCTCTCTGGAGGAGGCCATGAGAAATGAATGATTGATAGTTAGGTTCAGTGTCTTTCAACACTTTCCCAGAACAATATCTTCTCTCCCGCCTTATGAAATGACCCCACTGACTCGGTGTTTGAGAAATATATCTATATTTATTCATTCATTTATTTATTTCTTCTTCTTAGAAATACAGTGTGGCTGTTTCTTCACTGTCTCGTTTGTCAGTACAATATCTAGTTCTTCCTTTTATCACTGGAGAAGTGACAACTTTCTTTGTCAGTCCAATAGAGATGGTACATCTCATTTTAGCTCACAGTGTGTTGTTGAACATAAGTAAGTCTTTGATGGCACAACTTCCACTTAAATTTGTTATGATGACAATTATTTTTTACAGTCTTTCATAACTTAAAAATTGATAATAATATTTTTATTGGACAGACTTCCTCTTGAATTCCTGCAACAATGTATTTAAATAGTATGAAACCATAATAATTATTATATCTATCCATCACTGTCATGCAGTTAAGTTTGGTAAGGATTTATGAATGAAAACAATGGCACCTCAGGGGGTCTCATTGTTTTTCCAAAAAAAAAACTGCAAAGGATCACAGAGCATAGCAAATATCTGATGTAAACGCAGTAAGAGTGAGTGATGAAAGAATACTTTTAGAATCCTAAATATTCTTGAAGACATAAAATATGTTATAAACATGAATCACCTCCAAATCCACCTAAAACGACCCGTCGAGCCAAAGAACTGGATGACTTCTGGTTGGCTGGTTGCTTAACACATGAATGGGATAAAATAAATTATAAAACATTTTCCCAGAGGTCACTTTTGTGGTTTTTGGTAGATATTATCATGCTGATGTGTGTACACGTGGTCATTTCTTTGCTAAGTTTGTTTTTAATAACTTATCTAATGCTATAAAAAAGGGTGTGCTCTACTACTACTCTGTCACTACTGCCTAGAATCTGGGTGCAAAAGGCCAAAATGGCAGCCGTTTTGTTCATGATATTTCGGCTTCACATTTGCATAGTGAAGGGACGCGGTGACACAGTGTCCATATTTATATACAGTCAATGAATAATACTAAATATTATGATGGACAAATCACAAGTTACAGCTGATTATAATTCAGTGTGAATAGTGCATTCATGAATATTTTCCTAGAAACTGGTCAAAGTCAGAAGTTGCTCTTACACATCATCTCACTTCTGTGGGAGCGGCAGAGCAGCATGAGGCTGAGAGGCCAAGAGTTAACTGACCTCCAGTGGATCAATGCTGTGTCAAAGTAAAGGCAGCCAGCGGGTACAGAAGTCAAATGGCAGCTGTGCTCCTCCTTAACATTCTGATTCCTGCTTTGACTCAAAGACATTTACCAGTTTCACTGTACTCTGTGTTCTTCTACAATCTATAAGCAGGGCAGTTTGCTGTTCAGTCAATATGTTGACTTTGCCTTTTCAGTTTGTCTAATGGTAAATAAATGGTGCTGCACAGTTTGCTCCTTTAGGTGATTCATAGTACGTTTGGCTATTTACTCACAACACTGAATAACCACCACAGTGTATTTGTCATATCAGCTGATTCACTGTTTTCACTGTTCTCTGATCTGTTGGGAAGAGTTCATTCCATTTGAATGGCTGTAGAATCAGCGGGCATTTCATTTGCACGGCATCACTCTAGGGGTCGACTCCGCATGGCATTTCACACTGCAGCTTTATTACAACTGTAGCCCTAGAAACCTGATTATGCAAAAGAGGACCATTCTCCTGTGAGCCAAAGTTACATCCAAGTGCAAAATTAGCCAAGCACCAAGAGATAAACAAGATCATAGAGAGTGAGAGCAGCGAAGAGATGGTGGTTGAGGAGTGGCTGATATGTGGATGCAGGCTAAATATACATACACAGTTTGTTTACCGTAATGATTTGGTAAGCACCGAGACTTAAATGGCTGATTCTGATTTGATTAGTGAAAACACTTTTCCTTCCCAAGGTGAGTTAGCTGAATGAGTCCTTCTCAGTCTGATGTCTTTTCATTGGATTTTACTGATACTGTTGAACAAAAGCTTCTGATATTTCTGTATTTAACTGACAGGAACAACCGTTTAATGCTTAGAGCTTACAAGTATTCTGCTCTACAGGAGTCTAGCCAGTGATGGTTACTTCATCTCCATTTACTCCCAAGCTAAGGCTAACTTTCTCCAAGGGGTTGGCACACCCTTGAAGGAGTAGTTCAACAGTTTGTGAAATACACTTTTTACTGGTAGTTAGATACATAAAGTAATACCAGTCTCAAATCTCTAGGCCCTATGCCCTTCTCTAAAATTCAAGCTGCTATAGCTTCTTATTTAACAAACACAGATGAAAATGGCATTGATCTTCTCATCTAAGTCAAGACAAGGCTGCTCAAATATTTGCATAATAATGACTAACCTCTTCTATATTGTTTCACAGGAGACTTCTTTTAATCAAGATTGTAATATTAATCTAGTAAAACAATGCAGTGAAACATTACAATGAAAAAGGAACCTTGCCACAGATTTCAACATTTTTTTGTCTTAAGGAAAGATCATATTTTTAGTCAACAATGTGTCATTAGACTTCAAGGCCGCACAGCCCAGGTTGCAATACATGAAGCAGAGAAAGTATTCAATACCATTAGCTGGTGTAAGGATATGCTGTGCACACTAAAAATAGAGTGGCTTCACTAGAATATCAGGGACTCAGCATTAACGTTCTTGCCCCCTATAGACAAGTTACATAAACAAGCCAAAAGTATGCATTGTCTCAAACTTCTAGGACCAGCTGGGGACGTGACAGATACAGTAGCCTGAAAGCAAAAAATGTAATTAAGCCTTTCATAAATCACTTTTTAGGCATGTCCATATCAGACACTTATCACAGTCATGGCAACTTTGATTTCTTTTTTTCTTAAATGTCAGATTGTTTTAGTCTTTTGGCAGATGGTGAATGACACAAAATAACAGAAACAAACAGTGTAATGACAGATTGTGAACCAAGTAAATGAGTTATTAATAAGTTGTAAGCCTTGTGCACTGACTCCACTTTGTTCTCACAAGACAGGAAATGAAAGGAACTTTGAATATTTATCAGACTATATGTTAATTGTTGCCATAAACCAGGACAATACCAGCTGAAAGTGAGAAACTTTCTCAAACCAATGTTATATTGTTACTTCATTTAAGAGATACAGTATATCAGTCTAGTTTTAGTACTATAGCCCAAAATCAAAGGGCTTTATAGTCTGTGAAGAGCATGACATCCTTTCAATGTCAACATCCTGACACGTGAGCAAGACTGGTCAGTTCTGCAGTAAGTAGTTGGAAGTTAAACAGAACTTATCCATTTAGTTACACATAATAGTAACCTTGCATTAGTTTTAGGAGTTGGAATTAAGAATGGTAATGTCAGATTTTTAATCACTTTGGTCCAACAACAGAAATATTTCAACAATTATTGAACAATATAACATGCAATTGGTTCCCACACAATGAAACGCACTAATTTTGCTGGTCCACTGACATTTCATTTAGCGCCACCATGGGGTTAAAATGCATGGATTTCGGTGGAGCGTCTGAGCAGCTAGGGGAACAGACATTCAAGTCCCTTGAAGATTAATTTAAATAACTATGATTCCTTCACTTTTCAGACAGCAAATGTTATTTAAACACTGAGTCATGAACGACTGCTAAATCAGCTAAACTCAACTAAATCAACATTTCTACTGCACCTATTTGGGAAAAAGAACCACTGATTTAACAAGGACCATGTCTGATCTGTTAGAAAAGAAATGCTACAGTTTAATCAATGTTTTTCTAAATGTGCTATGTGCCAACTTTTCTGCCAAAATTTCAAATGAAATGATGATTGGGGAACAGCCATTTTAGGGTGGTGAGGAACACACCAATTCTCACTTTGATGCATTCAGTGTCTTTGGTTCGGATGTCATCATGGGCCAGAGCCATTCATGGACATCTTGGGGCCCTGAGTGATGTTTTGAGTGATATTTTAACCCCAAGAAAGAACATAAAAGATGTATGAGAATGTTGCCTTTTTGTTAATGGGAAGTCTTCTTTCTTTTCGAGACTCATGTTAACAGTATCTAAGACTACGTTCACACTGCAGGCTGAAGTGACTCAAATCCGATCTTTTTGCCCAAATGTGACCCATATCCGATTTCCTTATGACAGTGTGAACAGCACAAATCCAATTTTTTCAAATCCGGCCCAGGCCACTTTCATATGTGGTCCTAAATCGGATACATATCCGATGTTTTGCAATGCGACTTCAGTCTGAATGGCCAGGTCGCATTTCATGCAATTTTTATGTCATTAAAATGCGACAGACGTCACAATTCGGCGCTGGAGGAGGCGAGGCCATAAGTAATATTTGTGCCCTCCTCCTTCTTGATGTTCTTCTTCTTATTATTTCTTTATTTCGATTGCACATTAACTGGTACATCGCTATTCACATGCTATCACGAGCCGCATCCATTTTTATTTTCACAAACACAGTACGCTGCGTCTGACGTCACGTCCTCTTCTGCGCATGCGGGTCACCTCAGGGCCGTATACCGTTCACACATGAGACAGATGGCAGTCGCATTTAAATGACAGTGTGAACAACAGCGCAAAAAATTAGGATTTCGGCGAAAAGTCCGATCTGAGCATTAAGACCTGCAGTGTGAACGTAGTCTAAGGTACAAACTGTGTGAGCACACCTCCTCTGAGATGTCTGGTAAGCTTCATCTTGATTATTGTAAGCACTATTAATTTAGAGACAGAAAAATAAATATTTCAGAATATTTTATTGTGGACACCTGCTTTTTTCACAATACAATTATGTGTTTTCATAGGAATGTGAGAATCCACACTGTATGTCATGGGCTGCACTACATCTCATACTTAGTCACTATTTTCCAAGAACTGGCAGGACTCAGGAGCTACTTAGGGGACAGTTCACGTCTGTCAGATTGACTGTGTTGCAGTTCGGCATAAGTCCATGATTATTGGTATTTTTGAACGGGATTATATAATACTCTAAATTGTTATGTGGTTCACAAGCACATGCTCTTCATTAAAATTCAGTCCAATACAAGAACAGCAGGCTAAGTGCATTACTGTCCACCCACTTTGCTAGTCCATCCAATTACTCTCTCTCCGAATTCTGTTCTTGGACTGAGGCTGCGTGGTATGGGAGTTTGTACTGCAATAAACTGTAAATAATATGGATTTAGTGCCCCTATCTAGCTTTATTGGGATACGTTATAAGATAACTATATTTGATTTATATTTTTATTTGTTAGTGAGAAGAAAATAATTTGCTGAAAATTAAAACTAAAGATTTTTTTGCATACCTGCAATGAAAATGCAGTAACCTTTCCAAACGTCATACTGTATGACTAAATTATAAGAACTGTATGCAATACAGTTGGTTCTGAAAATAAAACAACCAATAGACAGCACTCGATAAATTGTTTTACATCCAACTGGGTATCTGGATCAAAACCCACTGTAAAACCTACAGTATGCTTGACTTCACAAGTGGACTACCATTTACTTCAACATGCTTCACATTATTCTCAGACTGCTGTTTTGCCCATTAGGGAGATGAATCCATTTGCTGATGATTTGCATAAACACCTGTCAGTGCTTTGTCACCCACTGATACCTAATGAATTTCAAGCATTGACTGTTCTTTGCTGCTTGCTTCCCCGTCAGTCGCAAGATATCAATTCCTGACACTGGTGTGTTGAGTTTGTCTCACTTCTTCACACTGCAGGTTCATGAGCATTCATCCTTCCGTTCATTTGATTTTACCCTTTCACTGATGTATGGTGAGTCTTTGTTATCACTTACAACAAATTTGTCTGAAGGCTACATTAATATAACTGTCTCTAAATGTCCATATCCTGCCTCTTACTGTAACATCAATCAGTTTTTGAAATCTACAGTCAAATGTTTCTTACAGATTTAATACAGATCCTGGATGCATAGCTGAGTAAACCCTCCATTTTTAAACCACATGACTTCCTTTTAGCAAAATGAGTTACCTTTAAAATCTCACACATTCTACCCCCCTTTGAAATCTCATTTGCATTTCCATGGCTGTAATGCATTCAGTTTATAATATGTTCACAGCAAACAACAAAACCTATGTGAGTGCACCAGGAGACCAAGGATCCTGAGATCTCGACGGTGATGAGTTGGTTGCTGCATCACACAGTTTGTTATGAATAGTGCCTCAGACTGACTGGCTATGGGAGCCATGCATCACCGGGGAAGATAGGCCAGTAAAGAGATGATGTGTGTGTCCTTGGCATGGGGGTGGGGGCTTCCAGCTTTTATCTCTTTGCAAGAATCAACGGGGGAATAGCCATCACAAGGTCAGTCCTGAAGGTGAAACATCAGTGGAATGCTTTGCTATCATAGGTCATTTAGTAGATGCACAGTAAGCGGCAGCAAGGCATTTGTATAATCTGTTAGACTGGGGTTTTTTTTGCATGAAGAGTCGCAAAACCATCACAGTTTCACAAATAAAGTGGTTAGGTTTAGGGAAAAAAACTTGGGATTACAGCTTGGGTTAAAATTTGTTGTCATGGTTACAATAATAAACACACCTAAGCTTGTGGAATGATCACGGATAACGTAGACTCCTAACATGGACTTTAAGGCAATATAGACTACATCACCCGACTTTCTCCTCTGCCCGTGTTATAATTCCTAGGGTTGCTAGAGGACAAATAAGTATAACATGTCACTGTTGGCCATGACACAAATGCCATGGTGTATGGGTATGTTTTTTCAACAAGAGGACAGTCTTATTATTCCTTAACTCTGTCTCCTAGACATTGTTCTTGAATGGAAGAAGTGCTACATGAGTCACCATGTTGTTAATGAGCCTAACGAACTGTAACAATAAATGCAATTTTTAGGAGACATTTTACTTGAAATGCTCAAGTAAAGCAGAAATACCTCAAAATGCTTGAGTAAATGTTCTTAGGTAAGTTACACCTGTTTGGAAGTGTACAGGAATTATTTGAAGCAACAAAGAAATTAAAGGGGGAAAAAAACTATACATAAATTAAAAGCTGATTCATTTTCTATAGAAATGAATCTCCACCAAATAAGTTTCTCAAATCTTTGCATTTGATCTAACTGAACAGACACAGTTGGGGTCGAATTAGATGGGCAAAATAATTGTGACGTGTCTGGCAGACTTGATGTTTGCTTAGCAGCGTACTCAAACAGACTCAACATACAGCAGATGGTCAAACAATAACCAGAAGCAAAATGTGCCGTCCTTAGAGGGATGGGATGAAAATTGTTGGAGAAGTTGGCATTCAGAGGCTCCCATTCACCACTGCCTGGCCCTTTTGATGTGTTCTTCCCTGTGGCTCTGGTCATTCTGAACTAATAAATCATGGTGACAATAAATGCTGTGACATCTGCCACACAGCATCTGATGGCTGACAAACGTAATCTGTACCCTGGATCTGTGAAGGGAGAAGACAAAAATAATGTGCTGCACAGAGTCAATGAAATGAGCCACCCCCTAAGTGCTGCAGCTGATACTGGCAGATCAGCTGGCACATTAGCGCAAATTGAATCACCATTTCTGTTCTCAATTAGTAATATCACTACTGCTCTCTTTGACCTTGACAATGGGGCAGATAAATATGAAGGATGAAGATTCACCAAATTTATTACAAAATGCACCATCAAAGGCGCATTGCAAGCTTTGACTTCTTTTTTATATGAATAATCACCATAAGTGGTTAATCACATATTTTAATACAAAATAATGAAACAGCACGGTGGCGCAGTGGTTGGCGCAGTGGTTAGCGCCGTTGCCTCACAGCGAGAAAGTTTCGGGTTCGGGTCCCACCTGGGACCTTTCTGCATGGAGTTTGCATGTTCTCCCCGTGCTTGCGTGGGTTCTCTCTGGGTACTCTGGCTTCCTCCCACAGTCCAAAGAGATGCAGCTTAGGTTGATTGGTGTCTCTAAATTGCCCATAGGAGTGTGTGTGTGTGTGGTTGTTTGTCAATGTGTTAGCCCTGCGATGGATTGGCGACCTGTCCAGGGTGTACATTGGCTCCGTTGATTGCCGGCCGGGATTGGCTCCGACCCTGTTCAGGGACTAAGCGGTAGAAAATGAAATGAATAATGAAACAGTGTTGAATGTAGTAGTCCCACAGCCAGAGAACCCACGTCTCTGAGATTATAATCAGCAGTATTTAAGTTTATGTTCCTCTTTCCTGATTCATGTTGTAAACAATTTTCACACATTCACAGTGTTTACAAATGGGAGAACCATGGAGATTTCTGGAGAATTTCATGGAGAATTAAACAGACTATTAGGGCAAAAATAAAGGGGGGTGTGCCCTCTTTTCAAACTGCTTAAATCGAAGCCACTGTTTTGCATTGGGTATGGCAATGGATATGTGATATTATTTGCAAAGCTACTCCTAGCAGTAGCTAGGTTTGAGAGAGCCAACTTATTTAGCAACAGTAAACTGGAAAAAGAGTGAAAGTAATAGGATAAGCAGTTTTTTTTCCTTTCTTGAAGCAGACAAATATGCATAGGTGGGTCCAGGAGGTGGCCAGGGTGGCACCGGCCACCCCCAGAATCTGATTGGCCACCCCTGCCATAGTCAAAATGTGACTCTTGTCAGTATTAATGAATGAAACATGAAAAACAATGGCAAATTGTTGCCTTAAATACAGCAAATGTTTTTATGGTGCTTTATAAATGATATTGGTCAAATTAGTTTTATTTTATATCATCAATGCAGCATGATGTTTGCATTCATTTCCCAGACTGTGTTGTTGTGTGGGGTGGGGGTGGTGTTGTTACTGTGAAACAGCGATGTCCACGGCTAGGTGTAAATACGGAGCACAGCCAAAGAAAACAGTGTGTGTGTCTCATTTTGGCACAAAATAAGCAGTTTGATTGCTATTAATATATGGTTGATTATTTCTATTTCTGCCCTGCTTATAGATTGTAGAAGAACACAGAGTACAGTGAACTAGGAATTTAATGTACGTTTTAGGTGAATTTAAAATGTACCACCCCTCTCTGAGTCTGTGCTCCAGCTTGACCACTGCATCCAAAGTTTTCTAGATACACCCCTGCATACATGATGGCAAATGCACATGCATAGTTCACACAATTCATTGTGTTGTTGCAGTTTTGGGCATGCTAACTTTTACAAGTATTTTGCTTATAAAAAAGTAGTTGTGCTAGTGTATTCACACTGCCTTACAAACATCTCGTGCAGCTCAGTCTATAAAGTTTTGCATAAAGTATCAGTTCAATGCCATTATATCCACCTCGCTGCCATCCATCAGTGGTGCCAAGTATTACTGGACCAATTTATTTAAAAAGATCTGTATTTTAAATGCTCTGCAAACCAAGATAAAACGTATCACTTTCATAGAGCACAGCGATAGATCACAAAAGCTGTCTAAATACAGTATTCACTTACTTACTGTACAATAAGTTTCATGTTAGCAGTGTCTGTACTTTGAGGAACTATTCATTAGTACCGCCTGGTCCATTTTCCACATTTACTGTTGATCTCCTTTAAAAAAAAATGTTTCTCCTTTTGAGCTACTGGCCAAATGTGCTGAGCACATTACATATTACTTACACAAGCATTTTTCACAGAAGGAATAGGATGTACAGAATAGAAAATCACTGGCTGTGGGACAAAAGACAGATAGGTCCACTGGCATTTGATATTTTTGTCTGCATCTTGAGAGTTGAAACTAAACAGACTGTGTCCCATGACTTGGAAGAGTTCTCAGCTCAGATAAACATAGCATTAATTTACATTTATTAATATTAAGTAAAACCGTTGGTTTCTTAGCAAAGCTGCCAGTGTGTGTTAGGTGTTTATCACAGAGATGATGATGCATAAGTTCATTGTTGAGAGGTTACTTCTTGATCTTGCCACATCTTTTAAATGTATATTTATGAGGACCCCTGGCACTTGAAAGCAAGCCAACTCAAGCCCCAAGCACATAATTCCCCCTTAATTAATGTATTTATTCAACAGCATGTTCATGCTTTGGTGTGCCCTCTCTTTTCAAACTGCCCTTTTTGAAGATGCTGTTATGTACTTAATAGCTAAGATGCACATTGTTTTTATTTCTGTTTCATAGACTGTGCCTATTTACATATTGCAAGGACAGAGAGGAACACACGATTTAAGATACATAAATAGAGACTTAAATTAAGTGCCAGAAATAAATATGTGCAAAGGAGGGAAACAGAGAGTTTTCTGGTGGGAATCAGAAATGGAGCGTGAAACTTATGAAACAGCAATGCCATAGGCTCATACAATTATCTTTCAATTCCCATGGCAAAGCAGTGTTATTGTTTCAACAATATATTCTGCTGAAAATGTCTGTGAAGCTGTTACCACTTTAGTGGAGGATCAGTTGTCTCAGTGATGAGCAAAGACTGCCCTGTAAAATATGAATCCACCAGCAGGTTTGTTGACCTCCAGCGACTGTAGTAATTATGACACGAGTAATGATGGCGTAGTAGATCAGCCAATTCTCAGTTCCAGGGGTTCAAATATTGACATTTGTCACATACCTTGTGTCTCATACAGATGCAAAATGGCATATGAGACACACAGGGCGAACTCTGTTCACTCATGTCAGTATCTGACACTCAGAGAAATTGCTTTGGTCGTGAGACTGTCCTCCTGTAAAATATGACGGTGTACGTCCTTTGTGCCAGCTGGTTTTTATGATGAAATGTTAAATGTCATTGTTTGGCAACATCTAGTGACAACTATTAATTATAAAACGAGGAAAGGAGTAATTATATAGAGACTCAAAGTCCACTTTAGCTGGGGTGAATGGCAAGGCTCACAAAATACAGGACTTTTTCCTCAGGAGACCCAAGTTCAATCCCAGAGTGGAGACATGTGTTTTATTGTTTTTGTGCCTAAACATAATCAAATGTTTTGTGCGGCAAAATGTGATGAAACCTTGACAGTTTCATAATCATAATATCATTTATGACAGTATTCAAGAAAACAGAGCTCCAGTGGCATTCTGCTATCATGTTTAAGGCTCCTACCATGACAGCAAAGGTGTGTAAAGCTTGGTGGTACAACATACATTGTCGCTAACGTTGGTAGAATTCATCCTGCAACCGTAATGAGATGCCCTATGAGATGGAAGGGACAAATAATGATATGGTTTGTATAGACTGGAGGACTTGTTGTTGGTCATACATTTACCAAAGGCAGCCAGGGTATCAGACAGGGCCAGAGAGTTAAAGGTGCTCACCAGAGAGCCAAGGGCAAGTAGGAGAGGTCAAGTACAAGGTCTTGGTTATGTGTTAAGGTTGACCCCTTATCACTCATCATAGCTATCAAATTCTGAGAAAATAAACAGAAACTGACTAAAGCATCAACCAAATGTGTAGGATATTATATTCAACAGTACATTGAAGAAACTATTACATTATGGCTACAGTGAGGAGATGATCTTTACTTTGTGTGGCAGATGCAAAAGTAGTTAGATTTAAATTGAGTTCATTCCGGATAGAGATATAGCAGCACAGCAGGTCATCACTGAGCAAGTGGTGCTTTTCATCTAGAAACAAAGTAATATATTCTATATGTAGCACAGCTCAAATTGATATCAGTATTTGCAGTACTACTACATCTTTGATAATATTACTACAATTTATTTGTATAGTTTTGTTAAGAAAAATACAAGTATTGAGACAAACCTGCCTAGGACCTTAGTGTGTTCACATGCTGGTTGCACTGTGTGTCACAGTCCAGCGCTGCATGGGGGTGTTGTCTGTTGTAGAGGGAGATTGCCCCTGGTCACTGAGTAGGAAGCAAGCCCATTACACCAAAGGGTCTTTTAGAGGGGGAGTCAATCTGCAGATGAATATGTCTGCTATAAGTTTTAAGGAGGGAAGCAAAGGATATTGCTAGAGTGTCTAGACAGAATCAAGAATACACAGAAAATAGAAACATCCTATGTCATTTGGATGTAGTTTTAAAATCTAACAGTTTGAACAAATGACCGACTTGGAAACAGGGAATTCATTTCAACTAATTCAAACTAGTGTTGCTTATGTTAAAAAAATAAAAAAATTAAGTCTTCTAACTAAATGAATTACAGTGCAATGGAAGTGCAAGGAAGCACATAACTTAAAGATATGATGTACCGGAAAGCCAGCCTTTTGCACCTTCTGAGCTTAGTGCATCTATGGCTGTTGTGAGAATAGCATGCATCTCCTTGATAAGCCTCGCTGAACCATGACTGTCTTCACCAAATTCCACCATCATCCATCTAACACCTGTTGAAATAATTCACTCTGGACCAAAGTGTTGACGACAAACAAACCAACCGACCAATGCTGCCGTCCCAGGAGTGACACCGCTACTGTGGCTAGAAGAGTAAGAAAAACTTCCATTTGATAACTAACACAGCTGTCTCCGTTTGTGTGCATGCACGTGGGCAAAACCATAAGAGGGGATCTCCCTTGCTGAGAGGTACAATGATTAGCGATGAGGTCATAATTGCTGACTGAATCACTTCCACAGTTAATCAGTCGTCGGCCGAAGGATAAATACGCTGGGTGGGAAAGGACAATACTTTATGAGGTGATGCACAGTTGATACAGGACATATTCATCCATCATGCATGGCTTTGCTTGATGGATAGCCAGGTATCCAGTCAGTGGAGAGGAGAGGTCAGCTTTGAAGATCAAAGTCAAACAGCCAACTTGACCATATAGGAGATCTACAGAGGTCCAGTACAGCAAAATACAGCATAGGTTTGAAACAGATGTAAGGATATAATCACCTGCTTTAGTCCACCTTTTTCATGCTAAATAATGTGAGATTTGAACCTTTGCATACTGCTTGCTTTGGCTGTCCTGTTTTCTTTGGAGCTAAGCTCTTAAAAAAAAAAGACCTGACCTAAAGAGTGACGCGGACCTGCAGTAGGAGGCACCTGCTTTTCACATGTGAAAATTCATTTCATTTTAATGTTGTTTCTGACATTCCTTTTCTGGATTCACAATGAAACACACTGAACCTCTCGAATTATGAATCTCTGAGCAACCCTTTGATGTCAGTTCCTTTTGAACCAAATTCAATAACCATAATAAAGATGAAGGGAACAGAGGCAATTTCTCACTGTGTCTTGCTATCCAAAGCACTGTGCTGCCTACCTACCACACTGTGTACAACCTCCCTCTGCCTCAGAGGCTTACTGAAATGACCAGAAGCAAATATTATTTCCTATAGATGGCAAGCTATTTCCACACCCGTCATAACTGCACTATGCTTGTAAAGTATACATTAACCTGACATCAACATCTAAATTACTATTTGCTATTTCTTCCTAATGCTGCCTAAACAAGCCTGCCTCTATTCCTTTTCACTGCTGCTGCCTTACTCCCCTTGGTGTTTCTGATAGGGACTGAACAACACACTGGCATTTGTGAGTCACATAGCAAATTCTGATTCTATTAAAGAATCCCTCCAAGCACGTGTGAGCATTCGGGTGCATGGATCCACTCATGGGGCTGACTCGCAGAGAAGCCCGTCTTATTTACTTCAGTTTGATACTTCAGTTTAACCTAAAGAAAATTCAGCTTGGCTTGGGTGCAACAGCACTTGGATGTCACAGCAGTTTTTTTTTTGGCAATCACATAGAAATCATATGAAATTATTTAATTGCATAATTATTAACAAATTTATGCTTTTGGTTTAATGAACAAATGCAGTGGAACCAAAGCCCTTAACCTAAGCTAGAGAACAGATACAGATCCCTGCTTTCCTTCTGGCCCATATAATCAAATTACTTCATAACTTGAGAATAAAATTAATTAAAGTCATACGGAGTAGAATATCTGGGTTTAATAAAAGTTAATGGAAACTTTCTGTTCATCACCACAAGCGATGCAAGGTATCTTTTTTCCAAGTAAGTGGGTGCAGCTAGGGAGAAATGGCAGCAAGGTAAATTCTGCCTGACTGTTATGTAGTGATTCTCAGTATATCTGGGAATAAAAGGCCTATGGAGATGAAATAACATTATATTATTCTTTCCTGCAGAACACATTTACATTTATATCAATTATTTTCCTGTGCTTTCATTTATTTGAACTGAAAAACTACCTAATGCAATTATACAAAAGTGTGTGCCCTTCTGAGAGGAAGGCGCTGTGTAAAGTTTGCCAATACAATATGAACAGCACAAATATTGCAGTACTTCACTGCCATCACAATATAAAGGAAAATACATTATTCCATCCTTTTTGCACTCTTCAGTCATATTGCCCACAACTCTCAGGCCAACTCTTATAGCTTTTTTTAAAGGGGGGTTAGGGCTAGAGAATGGTCTGGCTCATAATAATGCACATGAATGAATGTGGCTGCATTCCTCCACGTCTCCTCCAGGTGGTTACATGAGAATAGTTCACATCAAAGCTGCCATTCTGAGTTGATTGGGGTTGAGCTGTTACTTCTGAATGGAAACAAAATGTGAGTGGTATAATAAATTACCAGCTACACTATTCAAGCGAGTTATAATGCAGAACGGAACTTTGTGCTGGCCTGATCATGGTGCCTATTAGTGACAATGCAAGCCCCTTAAATGTGAGGCTTTAATGGAAATCATCATGTCATCAAAGCTGTCGGCCCCAGTTTATTTATTTATTTATTTATTTTTAGTGCCAATGTTTAAAGATGTCGGAGAACATGCACCTCCCAACTGTGCTTCTTTATGGGGTGCCACTGTGAGCAGTATCCATTTACCCTTGCAGAGTAGTTCTGTATTCTGCACATGGTAATGAATAAATTTACAGTTTAGGCCCCAGCCAGAAGTTGCGGGTGGTGACATATTTCTGCAGGCAATAAGGTGAGGATATTAAAAATGGATCCTACAGAGTATGGATGGGCATGAGAGGCAGTAAAAAAAAAAGTCACCTTACATCAGATTAAACTGTTATAAGAAGATACTAATCTTTCTCTTTTTGCACTTATTAAGAACAACATTGAAATTTGTTATGCTCAAACGTTTTTTTTTCCCATTAATAAAGTCTTTTCATTCTTGGCGGAGCAATTCAAATATGCCTGTATGTTTTTCTGTGCTATCAGTGTAATCCGAATTTTCCAAGTGACAGTAAAAACGTAATGTAAATTTTGTTTTATGGTGGAATTTCTTCTTTAACAGTGCAGTTAGGATGCAGGGTGGGTCTATTCTGGTCCCTGTATGCTCAGCAAAGCATGGTGCTCTATTTATATCAAATAGGCTCATATGATCCTGTTAAGCTGACTGAAAATGGTAGTATTTTGGACGGCCCTGTCCTCATTTCTACTGTCCACTACACTGCAGAGCCTTGCTGAGATGAATGCCCATGTCTCTCACACTTATTTATCCTATTTCTTTAACTTGCAGCTACATACTCAGATTCACAGTGGTAGCTTTGCTCTTGTTGCTGCCTGATAGAATTAATGTTCATCTCTATTGCTATGTTGAGCACAAAGACAAGGGAACTACAGTTTCAAGTTGAGATCTGGGCTACAGGAAAATGTCATATATTAGGGCTGACTGGAGTTTTTTGTATGCTTTTTCAACTTTATGATGTGATTAGGTTTTCAAAGCATCTATGAGTTAATGCTAAAGTCTTTTTAATGGACAAGAAATAGCATCATAAATCTCAAAAGCCCTCATCAGTTTTCTCCAGTAGCGTTCTATATCACTCAGAGGATGAAAAATCTGACACTTCTTTCTTTGGTCGGGTGAGGAACGGAAGCTATCTAGCTTGAGATTTTTCTGACTTTTGGATCATTCATTAAGCTGCGAGCTCAGCTCCGCAGGCCTGGGACACCCCCAGCTGCAGAGCCTTGTCTTTCACACTTACTGCATGATTCAGTTGTGCCCAGAAGTCCTACATGTAGTTACATATACAGTCTACACTGCATATGGTATATTTTCAGTTTTTAAAGTCAGTATTTCTAAAGAATCAAGAAGTTATGGAGAGAACATGCCATGCTAAAGGTAAAACAATGTCTTTACAGAATTAGGTTTTTGTATGCTAAGTGCTGGCAGTTTTTTCCTTTGATTGGACAATTTGGCGATAAAAAGAGTGCAATGTAAAGCGTGAAATTATTTTTGAGGGTATGAGAGGCCTAATGAAGACATAAATTAATAAACAAGGACTCATTCCCAGTTCATGCTCCTTAGATATCCATCCTCAATCCATATTCAGAGCTGGTCTTATTGATTGGGGGTGTTCCAGATAAGAGGGGATGCTGAATTGCACAGAGATAATATGTTCTATGGATCAGAAGAATGCAAATCAAATCAGATACCAATGCAAATGTGTGTTAAAGTCATTGGAAAGCAAAAGTATTTTACTTTTTCAACTTTAAAATTCCTAGTTTCAAGCCAGTATCCATCTGATTAGCATTTTCAGCTCATTTTCTGTGATACTCAGAGCGTATGAGCCCTTTTATAAAATTTTTAATGACCTAAAGTTTTCCGGGGTCCAATTACTGACTTGCTTTCTCCACAAAATACATAAGCAGAAAGTGTGATGCAAAGTCCCAAACTCCCTTATCACCACCGTACTCAGTCAGCTGCCCAGTGCTGACTCATTAGATTTCTGTACCTCTTTCTTTGTCTCTCTTTCTAGGCTAAAACTGTTGGCCAGAGGCACAATCATTCCCTTGAAATAGATTAAAATATGTAAAATCTAAGCTAACACAGTAACAGCACTGCTCAGCGTTTAACTACTACCACATCCGTGTGTGACTAAACAAGATAAGTGTCCTATTTCAAGGTGGAAATCTGCAAGACCTTGTTTTTCAGCATTACTATCTGCACCTGCTTTTGAATGGCTTTTATTCAGTCTGTTGATGAAAATGCAAATTAAGTCACATTTTTGTTGTTTCATTTTTGTTAGCATCAAGGTTCTAGGTTTGAGGTTCCTGGCCGACTGGGACCTTGAAGTGTGGGGTTTGCATGTTCTCCTTGTGCCTGCGTGGGCACTCCAGCTTCCTCCCACAGTCCAAAGACCTGCAGGTTTGGTTAACTGGGGGCTCTAAATTAATCATATTGTAGGTGTGAATGTGTGTGTGAATGTTTGTTTCTCTCCACGGCTTCTATTTTCCTGAAATAGAGGGCAGAGGTAAACCTGAGTCTAAACTCCAGGTGAAGACATATGAGGGTGTCCAGCAATTATTTGCAATTTTGGTGACCTTGGCGCTACTGGGCACAGCCAGGTGCAGCCTGGAGGAGAGGCGGATTACATCATTAGTGGGAAGAATTCATTATGAGTCAGTTGAGCTGGGGTGGGCTTTAGTAATGGCCAATCAAACCAGCTCCTCTCATCGCTTTGAAGAGCACCGCGGGAAAGCTGACTTTGATTAATGTCACTGATGTCATGATGGCTGATCTCGAGAGGCTCCATCCAAGAATATTTTCACACTAGGAAACTGGTGTACGAGGTACAGCATCACCATGACCCCTTCATCTCTAGAGATATTAGAGATGTGGCAACAAAGGATTCTTTTCTTATGAATTATGTACCATTTCTAAATTGTAATGACAAAAAATATTTATTTTATAAGTGAGGCACGTAAGTATTGACTCAGTGTAACTTAAGCTTTTGTATATATACATATAGCTGCATCTTATAAGGACAGGTGGTGTGTCCATGCAGCATATGAAAACTTGTAAGGAACTCAAACTTCAACAAATAGTCACTGACCTTTTTGTAGCTTTTTTTTTTTTTATTTGATTTTGATTTGATTTATTCTTTCAAGCATGTAAAGACAGTTGATATGTCAACACACATAATTTTACACGTATCCAACAAATGCTAATCCAATATCAATTTGCTTATACCTAGAACATGCTAGAATGGAGTAGGAAGAAGTCAGACTTATCCAGTCCTACCCCATGACATCATCTTACCATCATTGGTTTGCAAGCAGTATCTCTACATAAATAATTCTCTTCTACACCACACAAGTAATATACTAAAAAAATTATAACAGAGTGTTAACATTCTTACATAATTACATTCTTAAATAATTATCTTCTACACCACACAAGTAATATACTAAAGAATTATTACAAAGTGTTAACATTCATACACCACACCCACAATGTTCCATCTAATCAATCATTAAGCCTGTTCTTGAATATATCTTGATTGACACATACCTTTATATTTATGTTTAAACTCATCAATTCTATTGCTATTTTTTTATGTCCACACTTAAATTATTCCATAGTTTTACCCCACTTATGGAAATACAAAATCTTTTTTTGGTTGTACATATAGCATGAATTTTATAATTTAACTGACCCCTTAAATTGTATCCCCCATCCCTTTCATTAAATAGTTTTTGAATTCCACCAGGTAATAAATTGTTCCTGGCTTTATACATAAACACAGACGTCTTATCAGTCAGTTAAAGCAGCAACGTCTATAAAGCCAAAATCCCAAATACTATACAACGTAACAAGCACTTCCCTGCTGC
>NW_018127883.1:9673637-9677265 GCF_001952655.1 Monopterus albus | reverse complement strand
TCAATAAATGTATCTAATCTGTTATTAAAGAGTTTTTCCAAGATTTTTGAAAATTGTGACAACAGAGAAACCGGTCTATAATTTGTGAAGTTGTGCTTATCACCAGATTTATACAGTGGAATAACCTTTGCTATTTTCATATTATTGGGGAACTGCCCAAGTCGAAACGACATGTTAAAAATATGGGTTAATGGTTTGCATATCCCCTCAATTACCCATTTAACAGTTGTCATAGTGATACCATCACTATCACTAGATGTTTTGTTACCACATTTATTCACTTTATTATTATTTATTCACATTTTTTAACAGTACCTATTGCTGAGGTATTCCCATGTTGCACCTCCAAAAACCAGTGTTTCCAGCAAGAATTTCTATTAAAAAGCTCCTTCACTATTACGTCTTTATTAACAAACATGTTAAATCTTTTTGAAATGGACAAGTTTTGTTGTTGTTGTTATGTAAATATAATTCTGCAGGGTTCCTTTTCACAGAAAATATTTAAATTTAAACCCCTGTCCTGCTGCATATGATTAAATATGTTTTTCAGGTAATTCCTAATGTGTATGTTCTGAGCTGGTTAAAGCAAGCAGACCTACTAATGCAACACACGCATCACTCCCATCATTCCCTGGCCTTCTGAGCTGTCAGTTGCCTTATTCAAGTAAACATGCTTTGCATATTCAAGCCAACAATGGACCAAGACAGTTCATTAATTGACCTTTAGCATTCTCTTATCAGGATAAAGGCTCAGTAGGACATCTTTGTGTGCCCTCCGCTGAGAATGTTTTTACATACCCCATAATCTGTGTGTAGAATTCAACATTTGTTCGTTTGTGTTGTTTAGCGGGTACAAAACCTGAGTTTCATGTGTGGTCCTTATGCAAGGGAAATTGGTCTGTGTATCTGACAACAAATTAGTACCTGTTGCTCTTGCAGTTGATCTAGACATTGATTTAAAATATCTCAGGCCAAATTGTTGTTTTCTGTTCAGTGCTAAACTGAGCCTTCCGTAATTATAGTTTATCCCAGTGTAAGATTATATTAAAAAGAGATTTTTGTTTTCAGGATGGATCCCTGATTGCAATGTTCATTATTTGGTGAGAACTGTAATGCAGATGCTCCTCCTTTAGACTCCATGCTTGTCATGTGCTGTTCCCCTCTTCATTTCCACAATAAATATGGAAGTCTGCTGGCCTTGGAGTCAATACAGCTTTTTGAAACTGTTCACTTCTGTGCTCTAAAAACAATCTCTTTATGGAAGTACATCTCCGGCAAAACATTTGAGGGAGCACAAACCATATTTTGAGCTCTACTCAGTTTGCGACTCAGCATTGGAGAAGATGCAGGCATAGATTTGTAAGAGCAGCATCAGATTTCAGAGCATAATCCCAACCATTGTTGTGCCCCTTTCTGAGTCTGCACTCACATCTCTCCACTGGGCTTTGTGTGAACGTCTGCCAGTGCCACAATTTTTTAAAAAGTGCAGAAAAAAAGTTTTCAGTGCTATTCATTTAGTTTATAACTTGACACCTGAGAGAAAGCTGTGCGGATTTGGAAGAGCAGAATCACATTTGAAGGCGAGGGAGGATCACTACTGCTTGCTCAAATCATCTGTTAAGATTCTAGAACTCAAATCTATGCTTGTGTTACTGTTGCCGACAACAGCGTCCCCGCCAGGGCCCGGAGCAATCAGTGTGCCGACAGTGAACCACCAGCCAGGGCCTTTGCTGCAGTTCCTGCTCCTGAGCGGGTCGGCCGGCGCGCCGACGCCGCCTTCAAGCCTGTTCCTGATCCTGTCCCTGAGCGGGACGTAGAAACTGGCTCAGCCTGCGTCGGTGTTCATCCTCATTGTTATCTTTACAACTTGGCTGAGGATTTCTTTATCAGTAACTTGGCTGTTTGAAATGAGTGGTCTGATTCTTTGTCGTAAGTCAGCGTGTCTTTCTCCCAGACCGTGATACACTGTGTGGAGAAAGACTTCCTTTATGGTCCTCAGGTCATAGGAGATGTCTGTATTTGGCTGTTTTGACTGATAGAGGAGCCTCTGTTTAAGTCCAATCATGCGATATAGGAATTGTTGGGGTGACTCTTGTTCAGTTTGTCGTGCACACATGAGCTCTTGGAACATCTCAGTTGTGGCTTGTTCTCCAAGGTGTGAACGGAGGAACCCCTTTAATTCTGGGAGAGACATGTCATAGTTGTTGATAAGCATCTCTTTAAAACGACCAGGTTTGATTATCCTTACAACCTCTTTGACGATTTCTGCTTCTGTGAATCCTTCTCTAATTCCCTTGTCCATCTGCTTATTGAGGCTGTTCCAACTGATGTTTGAGCTAGTATCTCCAACCTGTCCTTCATGCACTCTGAACTCTCGGCGAGTGATGTAAGAAAGGTCCCTGATGGGAATGACCTTTTCTGTTACCGGCGCTGCTAGTGGCTGCGGACCGGTGCTACCTGACATGGACGTGGCAGCCGCTTGCTCCTTCTGCCTCAGCCTACCGACCAGTTCTCCATAAGCTTTACATGCTTGTGTGCTTGGGCTACCACTTGTAATGGAATGCCATTCGGGATGGCTGGCCACACCGTCATGGTAGTTACCCTGCGGTGGTATTTGGTCTGGGGTTTGATTGGGGTTGTGACCCATAGGGGAGGTCAGGGCATCTGGAGGTCCCAATCGTGATGGGTCGACAGGGTCGCTACCACCGATGATGTCGGTTAGCTGACTCTCAAGCACCAATAGATGACTCATGCCCTCATCTTCTAGCTCCCTCAAAGTATCTGACTGAAGATAGGAGGTTATATAGTCCATGCAGGTCTCTTCATCTTCCTCACTGAATTTAACAGTCTCACCCTTATCCGTTGCTATGTTTTTCGCTACTTTGTGGAGATTGACATTTGAGAGTTGGAATAAGTGTCTTTTAATGTCCCAGATTAGCTGTTTACGTATGGTAGACATGTTTTCCACATGGGTTTGGGTTTAAAGTTAGGGTGGTTTTGCCGGATAACTTGGACAGGTGAAGTTCTGGTGTTGGTGGTTCACCTAGGTCAACTCCCAGAAGAGGATCTATCCCGGACGAGCCCCCACAGTTTGTTACGGGTCCCGGTGGAGTGGATCACCGCAGCAAAGTGACGAGACCACAACCTGTAACAGATGTGTAAGTGTCAGCGCAATAAACACAAGACCACCTCGTTCCTTTCTCAGATTGTCTCTTTTTTTTCTTTTAAATTTTTTTTTTAACTCAACAATATATTTACATTCTCAGTGCAATGTCACACATACAACCACACCGTACTGACATTTCTACCGTAAACATAAACAGAGTGCATCCTCCACAGTAACCTCAATACTAAGTACCAAACTTGCTTGTGACTGAGGTATTTTCTCCCTCTCTTCAACTCTTTGCAAATACGTGAAGTTTTTCTAACAGCATAGACACATACAGCTGGCTCCTCCACATCGAGAGGAGCCTGCTGAGGTGGCTCAGGCATCTGTTTCGGATGCCTCCTGGGCGCCTTTCTAGGGAGGTGTTCCGGGCATGTCCCACCGGGTGGAGGCCCCAGGGAAGACCCAGGACACGCTGGAGGGACTATGTCTCTCGGCTGGGCACGGGGCGGCGCCGACGTG
>NW_018127883.1:9671800-9673626 GCF_001952655.1 Monopterus albus | reverse complement strand
TGGAGAGAGGGAAGTCTGGGCATCTTTGCTTAGACTGCTGCCCCCGCGACCCAGTCCCGGATAAGCGGAGGAAAATGGATGGATGGATAGACGCATACAGTGTAAACCCATGGTATGTGAGCTCTCTTCATTTACCCTTAGCTCACCCCACACTGTCTACCCGGATTGGACAGAGCACTTCAGAATATAAACGTTGTCACCTTATCTCTTATGAAATAAAACATACATTCCCATGAATGAACATTAATATCTAACCTTTCCAATACTTAAACACCTTTCAGATCACAACACATTCTTTGTTTAATCAATTATACAGAGCTATTAAATCGTTCAGTAGTCAGGAGCAATATAAAATGTACTACAGGCGTATTAAAACACTAGACTGGTGAACTAATGCCAGCCGTGGGGCCTTCCTGTAAACTCTTGCGAGACTCCCCAATCGCGGGAAATGATCCGCCACTCTGCCCCCCTCCCCCCCAGCGTATAAAGCTCACGCCTTCGTCTGCCAAACTTACAAGAAACGTCACCGTGCCACAATTGACACCAAAGAAATAATGGAGGTTCACTGAGAGTGGCTACAAGTATTTTCATCGAAAAGCTCACCTGTAACAGATGCGTAAGTGTCAGCGCAATAAACACAGGACCACCTCGTTCCTTTCTCAGATTGTGTCTGATAAGAACAGGAAGTTGGTCCACCAAAGACTACCCGGGAGGAACACCCTCTGGTTAACAGCTCTACAGGTTAATGCTACTGACACCTACCATCCTAAAGTGGTTTCACACCTTATATTTACCTTGCATTCGTGTCATGAAGAAATCAAAGTAGCTGTAAATTGAAATTACAGGGATAAATTATAAATACTCCAAATGTGGTGATGGGTTGTTCCACCACACTTGCATGTTCAAATTCTGATTTGCAAACCGAATAGTGTTTGGTTTTGTGTGCTTTCAAAACTTTTAGCTCAGAGAGTGCAGACTCAGAAATGGTCATATGCTCAGACAAGGTTGCACTTTTTAATCTGATTCTGCACTTACAAAGATGTGCCCTTGTTCTCTCGCTGCAAACCTAGTAGAGCTCAAAATGTGGTTCGTGCAGACTCAAATGTTTTGGCAGGGATGTTCTTATGTGCTGGATTGTCTCAGGGGCATCTTTGCACAGCCTGCACCTGGGGCCCTGTCTGGTATGGTAGACCCTGGCCTCTATTGATCTTGTACTTAGAGCTTGTTCTTGTGCTGCCAGGATTAGTGCCTTTGTGCTGTCTTTCAGTCCAGCTTTGTCCATTCACTGGTAGGATTTTTCAGTATCAGCCACTTCTACTATTTGACAATGGTACATACCATGCAGAGGTTTGTCCTTCCATGAGGGTTCCTGCTCTTCCTTCCCTTGCTCCTCTGGTTTCTGCTGCCTAAGGTATTCACTAAGTATGCCATCACTCAGGGCCATCTTCCTGATGTATTCATGGATCTTTGTTGTTTCATCCTGGATAGTGGCTCTGATGCTCACTAATCCTCAGCCTCCTTCATTCTGCTTAGTGTACAGTCTCAGTATACTAGACTTGGGGTGAAACCCACCGTGCATTGTAAGGAGCTTCCTTGTCTTGATGTCACTGGCCTCTATCTCCTCCTTTGGCCAGTTTATTATGCCAGCGGGGTAACTGATGACCAGCAGGGCGTAGGTGTTAATCGTCCAGACTTTGTTCTTTCCATTCAGCTGACTTCTCAAGACTTGCCTTACTCTCTGCAGGTACTTGGTGGTTGCTGCTTTCCTTGCAGCCTCTTCATGGTTCCCATTTGCCTGCGGGATCCCAAGGTACTTGTAGCTGTCC
>NW_018127883.1:9670654-9671626 GCF_001952655.1 Monopterus albus | reverse complement strand
CCTGCTCCAGGCAGTTGTCCCTAAATGTCTCAAATCTACCACCATCATTCCTGTGCCAAAGAAGTCCTCTGTGTCCTGTCTAATTGACTTACCACCCCCCCACCTTTGACTCACATCATTATGAAATGCTTTGAGAGGCTAGTCATGCAGCACATCAGGACCCTCCTGCCACCTAACTTAGACCCCCATCATCAGTAGACATATCGAGGGAACAGATCCACTGAAGACGCTGTTTCTGCTGCCCTACAAATTTCCCTAACACATCTAGAGCAAAAGAACAGATATGTCAGGATGCTATTCATTGACTTCAGCTCCATATTTAATACAATAATTCCACAACAACTGATAGAGAAGCTGGGCACACTGGGTTTTAGCATCTCTGTGATGATTGGCATTCTCTGTGATGATTGGCGACTTCTCCTCCACCATAGCTCCTCTCACATCGGGCGTTCCCCAAGGTTCGATTTTGGACCCCCGACTATTTTCTTTGTATATGTCTCCACTTGGTTCAGTCATATCAAGGCACAATGTTCATTTTCATTTTTATGCCGATGGCATTCAGATTTATGTGCCACTGACGCTGGGTGACAGTGGTGCACTTATCCTGCTGCAAAATTGTATATGTGACATAAAACTCTGGCTATCACAGAATTTTCTGCACTTAAATGAGGACAAGACAGAATACATTGTGTTCAGCCCCGACTCCGCTGCTGTGGTACCTAGTTTAGGTGGGATCATGTCTGCATGCACGGGCACTGTGAGGAACCTTGGAGTCATTTTGGACAGTGATTTTAATTTTGATAAGCAGATCAGATCTGTGGTTAAAACCAGTTTTTATTATTTGAGGCTCTTAATGAAGGTGAAGCCTTTTTTTTATCGTATACCGATTTAGAAAAAGCCATCCATGCCTTCATTACCTTGCGTCTTGACTATTGTAATGCCCTCTATGTTGGAATCTCTCAGTCTCTTCTG
>NW_018127883.1:9658225-9669983 GCF_001952655.1 Monopterus albus | reverse complement strand
TAAATTGTGTGTTGTGATAAGCACTTTCAATTGCTGTTGCTTATGAAAATGTACTATATAAATAAACGTGCCTTGACTCCTTCACCGCCTTGTTTTATCTAACAGCCAAAACCTATTCAGCGCACCATTAGATAAAACAAAAAAACAAAGAAGTTTTGGCATTTTTGTCAGGAAAAAACATTAACCAAGTGGTTATTTTATTGTCACAATAGCCACCAATTAATTTTCTGTCAGTCTACAAATCATCATAGTCATTATTTCAGCTCTAAGAATATCCAATTAATTGTGAACATATATTATTTATGATAGAATGGATGTTTTACAAGATCCACACAAAAAACAATCAGTGTAGTATAAATTTTAACTTCTCCTGTCCCCAGATGTATTTCCTACAAGGAAATGTAAGAAAAAAAAAGATTAATAGCAATTTTCATTTTCTGATAGAATCCTGAAACAAAGCCGAAGATGAGTTTCTCTGTAAAAATAATTTCATCTCAGCTGTGGTACTGCCTTTTCTTCCTCTTAGCTGGACACAAGCACAATTCTACCTTACAACTTTGATCATAACAGGAACAAGTGTCCAAAGCCAGCCCAGATGAGATTGTGTTCAATAGTACTACGTTTTTTAGAACTAGTTAAAAATGACAAAAAAAGTCAAGCTCAAAACTGGACTGAGGTGTCCGTGTGGCAAAAACAAATCGATAGACAGAGCAGATGAATCCAATCCCGTCTCATCAGATGAATCCCCTGGGATAGCTGAGCGCTCCCCAACACTGCCCACCCATTACTACTCAATCCCTACCCAATCCCAACACAAAGCCGCCTTATCCCGCCAAGTACCCGAGCCTGGGAAAAGCTAACACTACAATACATCCTACAACGCATCTGATGAAAATATATTGTGTGCTAGTCACTGATATCATGGTTTGATGTCAAAGACTGGTTTTAGTGATGATGAAAGGGAGAGCTGGTTCTCTGTTTCACTTTGTAGTAGTTTGTTGATAGCTGTTAATAGCATGTAACCTTGGTGCTTGTAGCATCCACAAAATTAAAGCTACATTAACTAAGATTTAGCAAGAAATTCAGATAAATGTCATCTCCCTGCTTCTTGTTATAATTTTATTAAGCACAGCCTCATTTTTTTTAATCTATTTGTACACTTTGACATACAGTACAACATGAACATGTGTGATCATGGACTCCTGAGGGCTACAGTCCAGTGTGAACACTCACATCGTTCCTGACAGAGTGGACGAACAGCACAAGCAGCGAAGTCTCGGATTCAGGCCGTCCAGGAGGGCTGATTGATACGCATGGTGCGAGTTAACACACTGTACACAGCCAGTGAAAATCACACTGTGAATGCTTTAGGAATCATGAGTCAATAGCTAGAATGCAAACAGTTTAAAGCATAGTAACAAATAAGACACTTAACTATACAGTGATCTCTCCTTATTAAGGAGTGTGGAAAACAACTTTGATGCACACATACAGTATTGCTTGGTTTCCCAGTTCCAACCAAATGTGATAGCTCATTTTGCTCAACCAGGGCTGTTAATACAGTGTGTTGACTGACAGCAGAGGTAATCGGTTTGTGTGCAAGCCTCATTTCAAGCGTCTGATAGGGTTCATCTGATCATACGCTATGATTATTAATACCATTGCTGTACAACCGATCATGTCTGGTAATGCACAAATACACTAATTATAACCAATAAGGTTTATATATCCTACTCACAACATCATAAAACAATTTCTTAATGTGTGGTTAAAGACTCAGTAAATGCAGTCAGAAGTAAGAGGTAATGGTGGGAAATAAAAAGCACTCACTGCCACTGAGAGCATTTTCTTTTATTCAATAACTAATGGCAGCTAAATAAACACTGCTTCAAGTTTAAAACCTATAAAAAAGCCTTTAATTTGGTTTTCATGGGTCAAAGGTCATTTTATACCTGCCTAGAGAAGCAGTTAGGAAGAGATGTTGCAGATAAACCGAGCTGACTGAAATAGTACACCAGCAAGGGAATAAGGAATAATAATAACACGGTGACTGAGCAGTGGTGAAATACCATAAAAATGACAAAATGCATTAGCTGTTCATTTTATTATTGCAGCTGTTTGTTTCAGCAAAGATCCTTTTCTTACTCATTTTCTACTGGGTTTCAGTGAAAGTGTTATTTCACTTCAAAGCATGTGTGTATTTTTATGAATGGATCTTAAAGGAGTAAATGTTACTGTAGCTCAGAGGACAGGTGAATTTTGAACTATTTAGACTATCTGAATAATTTAGGAGGTGCACAGCATTACACCATCAGCACTGTGCGTAGCATATTTAACTGTTTATAGACTTCTTTGTGTGTGAATGTGTGGTTTTAGGCTTATAGAGAGACAAACATTGTTATCGAACACTAAAAAGTTTGAGTAAATTTGAATATGCGATGTCTATGCTTGCATTGATATGATAAATACATTTAACTAAACACAGTTGCATATTAAGGAGTAAAATGCAGCTAGAATCCAGTGTAGAGAGTCACTGACACACATTCCCATAAAAGAATAAGCCAGGGAATTACATTTAGCTGCCACGGCACCAACAGCAGCTATTATGTAGTTCTCTGAGATACAGGGGCATCGATTTAAATTGTTTTGCTCGGTGCAAACAAATGGGCTGTCACATGTAATGATGCAGAATAAAACATGGTCCCATTGACATTAAAGCCAGGGACATGGACAAAGCCATGGAGTGGGTGTAACTCAGCTCAAACAACAGCCAAGCCCCCACCATCCCATCTTCTTACTGTACTGTTGAACTAACACCTGCAGTCGCCTGATGCTCTTACCCAGATCAACCTACACAGCAGTGCGAGCAGGGATTGGTTATTTCCTAAAGGACACCATGACATTGCAAGGTGGCTGTTTCAAACGCTGAACATGTGACCATCTGGTTTTAAGACCGACTCAAAGACAAGGCCAGTGCACCTGCTGTTAGGTATAATGTGAGTGTCCAGATGGATTAGACCAGTATGGCCATATATGACCAACACTTCCCTTGAATTAAATATGTGCACTGTATCCCCACCCTCAACACAAACACTCCTTATAATCTACAGGGGACTGGACCAAATAACAGAAGGACTCTAATATAATGCAATGCAAGGCAATATAACAATACTGTATACTGCAGCTTTAAAAATGACCACAGGGCTGAAAGAACAATCCTCTGAACAATAAAGTGAACATTACATATCTTGTATTATTAGAGGAGAGCTGAATTTATTTATATATTTTGACATTATAATTGACTGCTGTTGAAATACCTTTTTGCACAGTATGCAAGCTGTGTTGGAAGAAGGACTCATTGTTTATTTAGGTAAAAGTAACAATACCAGAGTGTAAAAATACTCTGTTACAAGTAAAACCCTGTGTTTAAAATTAAAGTAAAAGTGCAAAATTAGCATAAACATATACTTAAAGTACCAAAAGTAAAAGTACTGTGTGTCATATTACTCAGTTATTATTATGAACATCACATTTAATTTTGCATCTGGTAAAGGTGGAGTTAATGTTAGCTGCCTTATATACTTATAACAAAGTTCTTTACATAGAGCTGGGTACTTTGTGAAATTTACACTGATGGCCAAACTAAAAAAACATGATTATAATTTATTTTGTTTTATTAATCTCATTCTGAAAAGTAACAAAAGTTATCAAATAAATCTAGTGAGCACAAAGAATATTTTTTCTCTGAGATGTAGTGAAGTTGAAGTATGAAGTAGCAGAGAGTGAAAATACTTACGTATAGATACTTCAACACTGTACTTAAGTATAGTACCTGAGTAAAAGTACTTAGTCCACTAATACCACTTTTATTTTAGTATTATTTTTGCCTGAAGAAACCACTACTTGATCTTCCCTTAAATTATCTGATGCACAAAGACCACAGCTGTATTTAGGTAAATTCAATGTTGTGCTGATTTTTGAAGTGAAAACAACCCCTGCAGCGAACACAAGTAGTGAAGAGTAGCTTTTACTCAAATCTTAAAGAAATTTTGCTACTTCATGAACTTAGATGTAGAATAGAATAGAAAAAGAAACAGTAATGGTGGCACGGACAGTTTGGCTCATTTGTGTGACTGATGGAAAAGAATGAAAGTGTGCGAGTTAAAGGCATCATCACAGATATCAAAGCTTTGCTAACACCATCTAAGAACATAATCCAAGACCCAGCTCTTTCCTGTCCACAGGAACTACGTGGCATCTGTATGGTAGTATTTTTACCACATTCCTTTGCTTTTCATTGACACTAGTTCAGGTTTAGGTTTGTATAATACCTACTTAAATGGGAGACATTATTAACACCTACTACTGTCATTTTTTTTAAAGACGTATTGGCTGTTTTCTCCTCACTTCATTTGTTAGTGCCTAATAGCGTTGTACTAAATATTTAGTGTATGGTGCAGGCTGCAGGGTAGGGCTTATGCAAAGGGAGGCTTTGGATGATAACAATGACAAATGTAGTGACTAAGCAAGAAAATCTGCACATCATGACAATGTATGGCTTTCTCACAAGGCTTTGCTTACCTGTGCATGCTTTTGGGGAAGATCAGCAGTCCTTCTCTGCACCAGTCTCTAGGCTACAATCTGGGAGGGTTTGGGAGAAACAGCTACTTCTTTATTGTCTCTTTGAGGACATATTTTTTTGTGGAGATGAATTTATAAAGTGCAGATATGGAAAAAGCCTTGTTATTCTAATCATGCCTTGTTATGTTGCTTTTGTTATTCTGATTAATTGATTAAAGTACAGTGTGTCCAGCATTCAGCAACTCTATTCATCTTTGGAGATTCCCTATGTGCAGGATGATTTTTCTGCTAGATGTATGTCATGGTGATAAGAGTGTGGCAGGTATAGAGAATATGAATAATTCATTAAGTAAATATGTATAATCTGCAGCTTGAAATTGAGAAGCCATTATTCAACTTCAGTTATTTTGTCACACGCCTGCTGACATTTTAGAAAAACAGTAGATGTTGTCTAGAAATGCATTATTTCTGAGACATAATTCAGTATGCATCATGCTTATCTTATATGCCAGCTAAGCAACCATAAATCAAATGCACCGCCTTTTATTCCTATAGGTTACACAAAATCACTGCTGAATGTACGTATATATGTAGTTTCATCTCAATATATAGCCTATAGTATTATTATTATTAGGTTATCATTAGTATTAGTATTAGTATTGTGGACTATGTTTCTTGTTTGGCCTCTAGTGAATATAAGATAAACTGCAGAATTATGAGTAGAATACACACTAGTGTTTCCCTCATGCCAAAGAAAAATGTATGATCCTGAAAATAGCACAGAGCTGGTATGACTGGGCTACTTAAATGCATTTCAGCCTGATTTAATTGAAGCCAAGCAAATTCACTGGGGATACAAATATTTAGCTTGTTTTTCTGACAAAGCTTTACCAACAAATGTTGACCGTATATTTGGCTCACATAAACAAGGGATATGGTTGCCTGTACTGCTCCAGTGCTCAACACAGTGTGATCTAATGTAGCAATAAAATGGGAGGCAGTGGTATCTGTGTGATTGTGATAATGACCGTGATTTGGCTGCCCTAGTTGTGAAGTACTATATATATATATATATATATAAAACTAAATGGGGAGACCAGTAAGTAGGCAAGAAACTGTAATCTCATCTGATTTCTATGCTGCTTCATCACAGTAATCACTACATATAGCACAGTCAATTTAATGTGTGACCTGTGGAATAGCCATATTCCATATAACATAGAGAATTGCATATATATATTTAAATATATACTGTATATAGCTATGAAATTAATGGACATGCATTCTAGGATAAGTTTGGTTTGGTGGACCATCCCTTAGTTAGAGGCCCATGATGCTGAGCTCCTCTCCTCCCCTCTCTATTATATTTTTATATGCCATCATTACATGTCACTAACTGTGTGTCTCCTCTCTCCCGTAGTGTGTCCTTTCTCTCTCCCTGTACCTTTCTGCAGGTAGCCTTGGCTCTGGAGCTTCATGTTTCTGATGAGCAGTCACCAGCCACATCAACAGTGTTTGATTGTTTGTTGTTGTGTTTGCTGTGTCTTGTTGCTTTTCTTTTCTTCCCTCTCTCCTCTATCATATTAATAATAGTATGTTGTAGGCCTTACTTTGTAAAGTGTCCACAGATGACTTTTGTTGTGATGTGGTGCTATATACTTGTGCTAGATCCTCCCAAGTCCAGGTGGGAGACTCCTCAGGAGGTCATGGAGAATAACAGGGATAAGATCCTGTGGGGCTTCTGGATCCAGACAGACACAAAGGTAGTGGCCAACCAACCAGACACTGTGGTGATAGGCATAGCAGTTCCAAGTGGCAACAACATCAAGAAGGAGGAGTATGAGAAGCTTGAGAAGTACCAGGGCCTGAAAGAGGATGTGGAAGGTGAAAGCCAAAGAGTGGCTCCAACAGATCCAAAGAGCAACGTCAGAGCTGTCTGTCTAGAAGAGTGCAGTGCTAAGTACAGCTAAGATACTGCGCAAAACCCTCAAACTCCCTCTGGTAGACCCAAGGTTGAAGAAGAAACTGATTTATAACAGATTTAACTGCCATTTAATCCTTTTCAGAGATTAATTTATATTATTTTTTTCCACTTTACCCTTTACTACAAGTAGACTGGCTAAAGACTCTTCAGTTTATAATTGTTTTGTTCAAGTCTAACTTGAATTTGTCTGATGACAGCATTTAGAACAATGACAATCACTTAGAACATAATATCTGAGAGGAACCTCAAGTTAGTATTCCAACTTAACAGCACAGTGGAAGCTAGTTATCTAAGCTGGGTAATAACATTCAGTGCACTAAGACTGTAATCACAATGGTGTAACTAAAAAAGTGACAGACTAATGTAGGGATAGCTCAAATCACATGCCCAATAATAACAATTCTAGCAAAGTAAAAAACAAAACAAAAAAAGCAAAAGTGAATTTTAATGCATTTGTAGTAGTTTCATACTGGAGCCTACAAGCAGAGCAAAGACCAGGTCATGTCAGTCTGACACGCTGAAAACCACAGCTGGTTAAAAACTAACAGACGATGCAGACCCCATCACACTACCAGATTGATTATGATTCAATTTGTTCTATAATCATTTGACATGAGTGAAACTATCATTATTACCTGTTCAGAGATACACATGTAAAACCAGCAACAACACACACACTATTAGTTATCAACATCATCATGGTGGCAGTCGTATTAAGCCTATTCCTTTTCTTGTCTTCTCTTCTCAGAGTGAACAGAGTTGAACACATACACACATGAACATCCATACTGTACAAGAAATACAGGAAATAAAAAAACCCTGCACATTCTTTGTTAATGTGCTGTGTTCATACTGTAGCTTAGTATGGTGAAGCCTTCTGAGTAGAACAAGCGCTCCTGACTCATCAGTAAACATACACACTGTATGTGCTGCTCTGACAGTGAAGTGAACACACAATTCCCACATGGGGAAAATGTGTTTAATCTCTGATATCATGAACGGAGCTCTACAGTCCCTTATTGGTTTCCTCTGATGAGTGTTTGCTGTAAAAATGGCACAGTGGAGTAAAACATGAGCTTCGCTATCTCTCAAGCAGAAATAGATCATTTGAAAAGAATGCGGTGAAGGAACGTAGCTGAAAAATGTAGAAAACATGAAGGAGGACTACATTCAACTCGCAATGCACTTGTGAATTCCTGATAGACAAGGAATGTTAAAGGCAAACTGCAATACTGGCACTATTTGTTCTTCTATTTTTGTAATTGTGGGCTTCTGGGTGACATTATACTGGGAAATCCAAATTTACCACGTTGCTCTCTCAGTATAGATTATGATATTTATATATATTTTTATGGCTTTATGTGGTAATTGATTTTATCTATTGTAGAAGTCATGCTAGTCATTAACCTAAATATCTTGTAAGAAGTACATCTAAAGGGACTATAGTTGATGTATTGATTGTCTTAGTCAGCTAAATTATGTGAAAAAAACTATGGCTACACTTTAAGGGAGTCACGGCCCTGCCCGAGGAAATCAGGTCAGCTAAGTCAGTGACTGCTTTAAAATCCCTTCTTAAAACATACTTTTATTGAAGAGCCTTTCTTGATTCTGTTTATTTCTTTTAAACAAATTATTTGCTGTCTTGTAAAGCACATTATTGAAAAGTGATCTATAAGTAAAGATTATTATTATCATCATCAAAAGCAAAAATTAATTACTATGATATCTAGTATTGCCATCCACCACCTGACTCCCGTTTACTATTGTCTACATAAATCCCTGGTATTAAGTGTAAATTATGAGGTGTCTTTGCAGCTCTCTCTCTGTAATCATGTGGTTACTGTAAGTGTGCTCATGTGAAACACACAACATGCTACACGAAGCTAGGGGTTGTAGATTAATTCAAGCAAAGAATTCCAGTGTAATCTCCACTGACTGACACACTGATTGTGATAGGGATTTTTTTTTTAGTTTTTATTTTAGTGATACTTCTGTAGACAATGTCAGGCAGATAGTTTTGCAGATCTACCCACTATAATATTTATATTATTATTATTATTATTATTAATAAGTCTTTGCATGCATGCGATTTACAGATACTTTTCATCTTAAAAACAGAAACATGGTACATGTTTATTTTTCCCATTTACTACTGGACACTGTCAGCACTGTAATGCATAGCTTTACAACAGTGTGTCTCCCTAGTGACTTTCAGCTTTGGCATCTCATTCCCTTTGACCTTGTTTGCCATTCAGGCTGTAATTGTCACTTGCTCAAGGCTTTTAAAATCATCAAAAGCTTCTCAGTGCTGGGTGCATGACAGCATATCTCAGCTCTCATCAGAACACTGGGCTGGCAGAGAAACTGCCCTCCAAGCTAATCCAGCCCCTGGAGGTGCTGTCTCAACCAAACTAATTATTCTGTGTAACCACACTAACTGGAACACAGCCACAGCAGCTCAGAAACTGGGGGACACTAACCAGAATACAGCCATTGCAGCTTGGAAATGCAGATGCTGAGAGAAATATTACAGTGTGGTCGCTATCTCTGCTCTTTTTCCTTCAACTTCAGATGATGCCTAAAACCTCTTTCACCTTTTGTCATAGTAACCTTTGTCTGTAGCTCCAGCCAGTGATTTTATATCTGATTGAATTTTTCTCTCTTCAGACTTGGACTTGTTATATGTGAAATGTAGATCTACCAGGAGAAGGGTGATGTCATAGAGCATCTTTCAACCCTGAAGTCTTGACCATCCCTGGGCCAGCAAATATATCAAGGAGCTTTCCAGTTTGTGTTCTGCTCTCAGAGGAAATAGGCTCCCTGGGGCATGGAGGCCTTCTCCTGATCCTGTGGTGATACCGAGGATTTACGGGGACTCTGGTGATTAGCCAGAGGGGAAATGGGAAAACAGGGCAATCGCTGCCAGCAGTGTCACATCAGAGAAATATGGACAAATACATACACACTCACATGCCTGTGTGCATCCATGCACACACAAGCTTGTGCATATATGTATAAAAACAAAATGCAATCATGTGTCTCTTACTGTAACACAACATATTGTGCTTCATCCCCTGCTGATGAGAAACTGTAAAGGTTAGATAGAATGCTGTATTAACACTTTGCTTTTGTGAGCTCAGCATATGAATATGTATAATTTTCCAACCTTGGAAAACAGCATATCCCAGCAAATGTCTGTGGGAGTCCCACAAGTCCCATCTAGCCTTGAAGATGGAACATTTAAGATGCATTATTCCAAAACATGAACTCTCTTCACTACTTATACATGCTACATTGTAAGCATAATCTGTAGTTAGAGATCCCACCTGCGGTAGTGTAGTGAGCTGGGTTTTGCTTGATCTTATCCGCTCAGCACAAGACATAGGTTAAGCCAGGGTCTTTTTCCCCCTTGTGCTACAAAGCAAAATGCAGCTATTTGCTTCAATAGAAACACAGAGCACAGCCTGAAAAGAATTAAGTGTTGCATCATTTTTAACACAACGTTTGACATCAGCTTGCGAGCAATTAGGGTTATTTAGCATGAAAACTGTGGATAACACTGATTAGAACAAAGTCATCCAAGATTAAATCGGCCATTACGCCCTCTATAGTGTTATCATTTTCTACCTTGTGTCCACATAGACAGTAGCTCTTTCAATGAATGTTTTTACAATGGCAATATGTGGCATAGGTGAGGTCCCAAAACATGCTTCACTGAAAATTGAGACTCACAGCTGCTGCAATGACACGATAAAAAAAATCATTAAAAGCTGCTTATGTATTTGTATTGTCAGGTCTGAAATTTATAGACATAATTAGTACACAAAGAATGGATGAAAACAACACAGGGGTTCCAGACTGTTTTGGGTTGGAGTAGCATGTGTCATTTTTATGCTGATGATGTTGACTGGCCAGAATCCAATGCTCACAAAACAGACCAATCTTGGCAGCAAACCAATATATTATTCAGCTCCTGCCTTTCACATTTTTAAGTTTTAAAAAGGACTTTTTATGTGATCTGTTTTACTAATTCCAGAGTACAGAATTATATTTTCCTAAAACCAATTACAAAGACATCGGTGAATGTCTCATCTCCCAGAGGACATCCCACAGCTCTGCTCCCTCTCATGCTATGCTTCTGGGGTTGCGAAAAGCAATTAAAGGCGCCACCTGTTTCTCCATTTCTTCTGCCTCCACTGCAGGATAATTGGAAACCTCTGTCTATTGGTGGTGGTGTTCGACCTCATCTGCGGTTCATATTTCACACAGCTGTCCCTTAAAATTCTAGACCGAGACAAAATAGTGAACTGTGAAACTGTTCTAAGCTTCCCACATCATATTGTGAGACCATGAGGAAGGTTCTGCCCCATAAAAAACATCTTACAAGTTTAAATAGTCAATAATATGTCAACCTGCATATAGTACAGTCTTGATTTACAGTATATTTAAATATATATACAGTGGGTATGGAAAGTATTCAGACCCCCTTAAATTTTTCACTCTTTGTTATATTGCAGCCATATGCTAAAATCATTTAAGTTCATTTTTTTCCTCATTAATGTACACACAGCACCCCATATTGACAGAAAAACACAGAATGTTTGACATTTTTGCAGATTTATTAAAAAAGAAAAACTGAAATATCACATGGTCATAAGTATTCAGACCCTTTGCTGTGACACTCGTATATTTAACTTAGGTGCTGTCCATTTCTTCTGATCATCCCAGAGATGGTTCTACACCTTCATTTGAGTCCAGCTGTGTTTGATTATACTGATTGGACGTGATTAGGAAAAGCCACACACCTGTCTATATAAGACCCTACAGCTCACAGTGCATGTCAGAGCAAATGAGAATCATGAGGTCAAAGGAACTGCCTGAAGAGCTCAGAGACAGAATTGTGGCAAGGCACAGATCTGGCCAAGGTTACAAAAAAATTTCTGCTGCACTTAAGGTTCCTAAGAGCACAGTGGCCTCCATAATCCTTAAATGGAAGACGTTTAGGACGACCAGAACCCTTCCTAGAGCTGGCCATCCGGCCAAACTGAGCTATCGGGGGAGAAGAGCCTCGGTGAGAGAGGTACAGAAGAACCCAAAGATGACTGTGGCTGAGCTCCAGAGATGCAGTCAGGAGATGGGAGAAAGTTGTAGAAAGTCAAAGAAAGTCAACCATCACTGCAGCCCTCCACCAGT
>NW_018127883.1:9653185-9657642 GCF_001952655.1 Monopterus albus | reverse complement strand
TTCTGTCAATATGGGGTGCTGTGTGTACATTAATGAGGAAAAAAATGAACTTAAATGATTTTAGCATATGGCTGCAATATAACAAAGAGTGAAAAATTTAAGGGGGTCTGAATACTTTCCGTACCCACTGTATATGTATGATTTTGTTTCTCAGTCATGGATTTCTGTCCTTTATGTTTGTTATACGTTTATACTCACATTAATATCCAAAAACATTAATGATCCTAAAATTAATGAACTAAATAAATACTTTTAACATATTCAGAGTTAATGTTTGTATAGGAGGGAATTAGTTTGAACCCAACTAAGGGGCGGTCACTCTCTCTCCACCAACAAGGGACATCCACATGGTGCTTCACTGACTGAAGAATACAGGGACAGGTCGTTTTAACAGCCTAGATTTGGTAACAAGTCCAGGTAATAATAAAAATCATTTGTGGTGTGTCCTGTCTTTTTCTTGATTGTGACAAAAAATGAACATAAATGCAGGAACTTACCTACTAATGAAGGCTTTTGGCCTTGACCCAGTCAAAATAGAGAACACAGGGATGGCGCCCTGGGAAAGCAATCAAATCCAGTATCTCACTGGAGCCTTAAATGGGGCCTTGACACTGGTGGTGGTGGGTTGGTGGAGAGGTGAAAACTGCAATGACAGAAGAGAGACGGTGCAGGTAAGGTGATTTTAATATCGTTCAGCTAAGATGATGGCTGACAGGAATTTCCACACACTGAACCCAGTGAAATCATTGGACATTAGAAGAGAGGTGGAGCCTTTGACAAACTGAGGCGACATGTAGCTGACATGCCTCTTCCTGATAGAAAGTACAATGAACGACTTCATTAGACAAGTTTTCATCCAAATTTTGCACAGATTTTAAGTAAGTTTGAGGACAACTGCCAAAAGAAAATGCATTTCTAATCACTACTATCAATTCATTATTTATACTGCTAATGGGGTCAGGCGGGGGCTGGAGCCAGTCCCAGCTGATAGTGGGTGAGAGGTGGGGTAGAGCCTAGAAAAGGCTTCGGGTCAGCCCAGGCTCAAACCCAGAACTGTTTTGCTGTGAGGCGACAGTGCTAACCACCATGCTGTTGTGCCACTTAATCACTACTATTATGTGAACATTTGGAGTTGGGTTCATCGAGATAAACACTGGTGGTGCTAATTCTCCAGTTAAGACACAGTGAATTAATGCCAGTGCCAGTCAAACCTTACAAAACCAAAATCATGAAAAATGTAATAGAAATACTGCACAATATTTACAGTGTTACAGGTATATGATCGCTCCACACAGATCTCATGCTTTTGTCTGCTGCAGTTTGTCTTCTCCGCAGTTGAATAGACACCTCAGTGAATCATGATAGGATAAAGTAAGATAACCCTTATTAGTCCCACAACGGGGAAATTCATAAAGCTACAGCAGCTAAAGGACAGAAACAAGGCACTCAGTGATAAAACAGAGAAGGTGAAAGTAACAGACAATGTACACAGCCCAGCCACTTTATTAGGTACACCTTTACAGCTGTATGCAGTTTAGTGCAACAGTGCCACCTTAACATCTGTGTTTATGAAGCTCAAAAATGTTTTTTTTTTTTGTAGAAATTGTCATAAATGTATAATACTGTACTGGAGGGCATTGGTCCTCCCCAGCTACATACATGAGAAGATCAGAATACATGTAATTTTTGCCAAAGTTTTATTTTATTTTCACATTATTTTTTATGCACAGTTGAAAATGTGCGTAAAAATAGATGGATACAAATGCATCTAGTGCAACCTTAAAAGAGTAAAAGGGAGGATGATACCACCCTTGGTCAACAGAAATAAACACACAGCATATCAAACACACACAACATCATAACAAGTGACCCTCACAACCTGCCTGAAGACCAAAACATTTTATACAGTAAGTACTGTAGGTACCCCACATACTAACCCACACCTTTCTTTTCCTTATGTAACAGCCCAACATTTTTCAAACTATTTGGGGAAATGTTTATGCACTAATTCTAACTAATATACACTGCACACCGTCAGGTTCAAAGCCAACAATCAGTTATTGATTATATATGTTAAGCGTCAGCTTGAACATACTGTCTCCAGACAGCTCAGATATTTTGAGGTTGTACTCTCAGGTGGGAAAGATGTCGAAACATTAAGCAACCCCATAATCTGCTGAACGCTGCAGGGTTTGGGTTTTAATAACGTACAGGTCAGCAATTTTGTCTAATACTGATTCAAGCATCCATATTCCCAAAATGTCACCCCTGAAGAGTCCACATTGTCATTAACCTTTTCAATGGACACACTTTAGGCCTCATTAACATTTCCAGTCTCCACAAAAGAGAGCGCATTTGTCTGCTTACACACCCACCAACACTGGATTTAAACAAGCACAATGCCTGATCAACCATGAAATTGAGCACTTACTAGGTCTCAGTGGTGACAGTGCAAAATCAAGGTAGAATTTATGTGGATGTTAGTGTATCCTGAGAATATTTATAGTCTGGACTTTGGATTGAAATGAAAAAGTCGTTGCCCATACATATTGGTTTTCTGCATGGTGACTACTCAGAGAGAAGCTGCCCAAGCAGGATCTTTTGTGTTGTGTTAGGTATCTGTGAATACATAATCGGTTGCATGCCCTTGGCCAGGGAGAATACTCCAAGTACTTTTGCTCCATTCTGGAAGAAGGGAATGCTCAATCAACCATAACGCAGTTGTTGCATATTGTTTCATAAATATGTTATAATAGTATTTGGTCACACCAGGATGAGTAAAATGATCCTTTCAGGGCAATTATTAGCTTCAACGCTGTCTGCAGCTCATGCTTCCTGCTCTAATAAATTTTGACCCATCTGAAATTGACCCTTTCAACTGAAAATTACTCTCTCAGTGGGGAGCTAACTCATGATTCCACATAATTTCATTTTAAGTTCAACTATTCTCAGCAGGTTTCCAGTATAAATCTAATAAAGACCTGGAACTGTTGTCTCCTCATTCATAATATACAGTACTGCTTCTGTCCTGGGTAGCCTAGCTATGCTGTTACCTGCTGCTCGCTGAAATCCCTCAGTTTGGCAAGCCACACAGAAAATCACACCAAACTGGTCCCTTGCCATCTACCTCAGTAATGCCTCCAGTGTCTCTGCACAGAGTAGCCTGACCAGTCGACGGATCAAAGTAAAAAGAGAAATCATAAAAGGTGTCACTGTAACACTGAGTCTTTTGTGATACGAATAATAGCACATTTTTTACCCCAGTGGTTTTCACTAATATGCGATATAATTTTATGAAAAATATCACTTAGGCCATCACTGAACAAGCTCAGTGACTTCAACAGGAAAGAAAAGGAAACAATCTCTGCTTAATCTAGCTCATTTGAATTTGTTTCTCTTTTACATACGTATAGATACCATATAGGAGACACTAAACTGTCTAGTGTTATAAACACTGACTTGTCTCAGATCACGGAGATGTTTTCATTACAAATAAGTCTGAATATTGAGAACAACTGGAGAGCCACCCATTTACCGTCTCCTCTGGGGCTCCAAGAAAGGGTGGGCAAAGTTTTCTCCATCTTGCTCTCTCTTAATATCTAAGTGCTATCAGCTCTGCCAGCTGTTAAAATTGTGGTGTACGCTGTGATGGGTAGATAAATACCTGCTTGTTCTAATGATGATGTTTCAAGAATCAGATGATAATGTTACCTCAGATGAGCCTCAGCATAGAATGCAAAGTACACACAAAGGCCTACTGCAAATATATTACTTTGTGCATGGTATGCTTACAATCAGACACAAAAGAGTGGCGGCACGTTGTGTCATACTTGTTTATTTCACTGAAGCATTTAACTAACACTTTGTTGGGCTGTTTTATTCGCAGATTGCTGATAGCTTACTGCACTTGGCATACTGATGGCCTTTGCTCGTGGCATGTCTGTACCTGAAAATGCCAATTTTTCGCTGCACTGGTTCTGTTCTTTTACACAAAGTAAATTTTATATTGGTTTATGCATGTTTATGTACTGCGTGGCTTGGGTTAATGGTTTTTTTTCCTGCATGATTGCTTATACTGAATTGTATAAGTGTGCTAAATGTGTTTTTGGCTTTAATTATGATTTGCTGTGTTTTCCATGTTCTATGCATGTGTTAATCAGAGATATGGACTTGCAGGTGTGTTTTGAGTGACTCCTTCCCCACTGCCAGAGTAGGTTGACAAGGGAACACGGTTCAACAATGGAGCAGGTTGAGAATGGGACAGGTGGACAAAGGAGCGATGGTCAGCAAAGGAATGAGGGTTAGTAAAAGAACAAAGGCTTGTAAAAGAGTGACAGTCAGCAAAGGAACCAAGCCGGGTGGGATGAGCGGGTGCAGGAGCAAAGCAAAGGGTGTGATAGGAGTCAAGTGGAACAAGAGAGGGTATGAAACGAATGCCCAAAAATAAGGTGGATAGA
>NW_018127883.1:9597528-9653158 GCF_001952655.1 Monopterus albus | reverse complement strand
AAAAACATGGAGGATGCCAAGCTGACAGAGGTGAGGACGTCAGTCAAGGCAGTGCCAGTACAGACGAGCACAGGGACATGGCTAATGAGTTCAATGCCTGATTGAGATAAGTAAAAGCAAATCGTCTGGCCGCTATGCCTGTGTGTGTGTGTGTGTGTGTGTGTGTGTGTGTGTGTGTGTGGTTGGTGCCAATTGGCATGACAACCTCACAGCAACTCAGTGTGCTTTTTGTTTGTCCTACTCTCCCTCTGCAGTGTTCCGGGATGCCTTCCAGGAGAGGCCTTAGAGGATCCCAGGGGTCTAGGCAAGGAGCACCCGCAACAGAAAACAGAGCAGCCAGTAGATATTTTTGTTTAGTTTTTCTCAGCTTCATTTTTCAGCATTTTTAATACTTATATCTTCTAAGCATTTTGAGGCTACATGTTGCTACCTTTGTTCAGATGATTACTGGTGTTATTCTTGTTTATCAGGAGGTTTGTTGAGTTTTATTCCCTCACATTTAGTCGACAGGCATTGAATCCTCTAGCAGAAGCTTTATTGTTGGATACCATTAATGCAGGTAATTATCAGCAGATTTTGGATCTTCTTGTATAATTCTCATTTGATTTTAGATGTATTTAGCTCATAAATCTCCTTCTAAAAAACATGGCAGAGACAGAGCTACTGAATGTAAGATGCCTCTTATAGTAGCTTCTTAACAAAAGTGCAACATGTCAAGTGGTTAATTTAGCTTCAACTACTTAAAATTGAACCTCTCTTGCACTCAGTTGATGTGCAGTCTAATCAGGATGTGCAGCAGCGTAGGTTTTACTCACACTATACACCCATAACACAACCCAAAGCCTGCCTTTTACATGCATAACCACAGTAGCTAGGTATTGTGCTTTCCTAACTCAGATGACCTACAACTTTGTACTGTGCCTGAACACCTCTTGTGTAAGCAGCAACAACATGCTGCTCATGCTATGCCTTCTGTGTGGACATGGCATTAAATTGCCTGGTGAATGTCGCTTTACCTTCTGGTGATTAGCTCCCTGATGCAACCATAAGTCTTCAGCTAGTCACTGGCTCCTTGAGGCAAAACCTGCAGGTACACCTCTAAAATCACTGAGACACCAGTATGAGTATGAGAGTGTTGATTTGGACAACCCTGGAAAGTTAATAAATCCTAAATACTCTTTCTAAGCAATATAGAATATGTCTAAGCAAGTGACAGGTGGCATAGTGACAGCTCTTCAGCCAGGTACAGCACAGAAGCTGAGATTAAGTGGCACCTACAGTATGTATAAAAATTAAAAAAGCTTAAGGTGTGAGCGAGCATCACAGACATCTCTTGCTGACCACTGGCCCAACCGGTAATTGCTAGAATCAGATTGTACCTTAAAGAAGATGCCATGCTGACGAACGTATTCAGCAGCAACTCAGTGAATGATTCAAGCAATGTGTTTTTGGAGCAACCTGTGACGGTGAATCATTCTGCAATATCCTGCTCCTGGCCCCATTTATTGCAGTGAACACTGTTATTGGTGACACATGTGTTTCTTGCTCAGCCAGTGCTTTGTGTGACTATAATGGCCAGCAGGACCAAGTGACTCATACAACGAGTCATGCATAGCTTCTCAAGACAGATATACTGTATGAGGGCCTTCATCAAGAATTGCTATTGCTTGTGTCTCGGTGCATTCTATTATATGTTATGATGTGCGCTGCTTGGGCAGTGAACTACTCAGCAAACTCCTAGGCTGTACGGTGTCGTGACTTGGTTTGCAGGCATCTGGCTACATTTTGTAAGCCCACATTGCTACAGTATGTGTTAGCAGGCTGAGCAGGCATAATGCTAATTTTGAATGTGTAGATCAGCCAAAATGGGGGTTAAACCAATAGCATCTGACTTGTGTTCAGAAACACAGAGTTCTCACATATACTGCATTTTCTTTGACACTACATCACAGCTGCTACACGTTTGTTGCTGGCAGCAGTGATGCAGTTAGTGACCGAAGTGGGATTGTACTTTGACCGTAATGTTACTCACATGCTGGACTGTGGACCCGTAGTGACACACAACATCCTAGCCGAGGTGTGGGGTTTAGATTCAGACTTGTGTGGTCATGACTCCAGCCCTGCACCATCATCACTATGGTAACCCTTGGAAAGACTGCCAGCATTACGTCTTACAACAGCTAGCAGAGATGAGAAGATACTGATGAAAGTACTACAGTTGTGTAAGCTCCAGTGTTTGTGAAGTACAATTTTATATAATTTATTGTGAAACTGCAGATTGATGAAGGGAAAAAACAGGTTATTCAAAATTACCAGCATCTCCGAAAAAGTAACTTATACCTGACTCTGTGAGTAAAACCTTCATGCAATATGAAATGTTTTCATCATTATTATTATTACTTTATTGCATATCTGTTTGTCTTGAGGAGTTAAAGGAGAATTCTGAAACTATAAAAACTACTGTGCATTAGCTTTAAAGTGAGAGGGCCAAATAAACATTTCACAGAGTCATCCTCTCTTTAGATAAATAAACATTTCACAGAGTCATCCTCTCTTTAGATAGCACAGCTTGTGTTTAATCCTGATTTAGATTTTGTTGTTGTTGATGGTGGTGTTGTTTTTGTTTCCTCATCATTAGATGATCATATACTATACTTTTGTCTGTACTCAAATCCAAATAGCATTTGTATTCTAATGTTTTATCTACTGTATGTATGCATCTCAATATTTTAGCTATCTGTGTCCTTGTGTTAAGCACACTGAGTTGCCTTTTGTGTGTGAAAATGTGCTATATAAATAAACTTGCTTTGCTTTACATAGCTTATACAACATTTCCACTTGGGGTAATGAAGGTTTATTTTGTTGTATTTCATTACTTTCTATTCTGTGCTTGCACTTGCAGTACATATTTTTTCATTTCTCTAAAAATTGCAGGGTTCTTCAAGTACGAAAGAATGGATGTGCTGTGCCTGGTGTGTTGCAGGTCTGCGAGTCTCTCTGTGTGTATGTGTACTGTGTATCACGCTGCATCTATCCAATTATGTGCAGAGCAAAGACACAATGAGACAATTCAGTCTTTTGTAGTAATTGATCCTTCCACCTGAGGGCAGTACTTTCTAATCTAATATCAGATAAATCAGTTTCACATCTTCAATTAAATTACAATACTGAATGGGCTTTGGAGCTCAGCTCACATGTTTGAGTTAGTTCACCTCCTATTGATCAGTATAAAAACCTGTAGTTCCATTTCTCACCTGCAGGATGAAAACAAAGCTCTCTAGCCTTGGGTAGATTTCTGGACACTGAGCAGTATTCACTGACATCATGCAGTGAATCATCAGGGATGGGTTTATTGGACACAGAGCTGTTAAAGGCACACAATGGTTGTTGCAGGCACTGAACCCGTGAACCTCTTTATACAGGAACGTCTTTTTAAAATTGCATTATTATTTACCATATCAGCTTTCTTTCTTACAATTGACCCTGTTGAAAATAGTTGTTAACAACTTGAGCAACATTTCTAAATTCAGTCTTTATTAAGCTCTTTGAGAGCAGTTTGCTCCAAGTATTCACTTTTATTTTTCAAAGACTGCAGGCAGTTTGTTTTTGCCTTCCAACAACGAATGATGCACAGAGCACTGCTTTGCCTTTGCATCTCTTTTCCTTTATATACTCTCCAGAAAAAAAAACATTCTCCTTTACAAGATTCAATTATTTTCACTGTTCAGAAACATACAGTATGCCTGAGGCCTCGCTTCTCTTCTTCATCCCGAGACAATCTTTAAGCTGATGACATACATAGCCACCTATCACCAGTGAGGATAAGAAAATAGTTTTTACTTCATAAATGAAAAACAATAATTTGAAAGGCTTATGTTAGAGTGACAATTTAATTTTGTCTATGGTGTGGAATTTATACCCAACAGTGATATACACTACAGCTATCTTCTTTGTTTTAGTGTCTTAGAAAAGATGAGAGAGAGAGAAAAAAATTGATGCAATTCTTTAAATTAATCTGGTACTGTCAGCCTCTGAACACAACATAAATTGTTTGAAATTGTGTGTCATTTTAAGCAGTACAGGAACCTTAAAATGGAACTCAAAACAAGTCTAAATTCAAGAACACTAATGAAAAAAACTCAAATGTCTCTGTCTCGTCTTTCACATAAAACTCACTGACCCAACAAAGTTGACTTGACTGACTGTCAAGGTGCAAACACAGAGGGATGTGGGAGAATAACAGGACTTCATTACACCCGTAATTAAGCAAACAGGTGAAATCTAAGGGAGTCAGATGGACAAGAGTGTTGCTCAGGAGGTGGAGCGGCTGTCCCCCAACCTGAAGGTCAGTGGTTTGATTCCTGTTCTCCCCAGTCTACATGTTGAAGTGTCCTTGGGCAAGTCACTGAACCCCAAGTTGCTCCCGATGGCCAGAGCAGCAACCTGCAGGGACATCGCCACCATCGGTGTGTGAGTCAGTTGGCACTGCAGATGGCTGCCTCGGTTCTGTACCGGAGACAAACTCCTTGTGTGTGTAACAAACTTGTCCAATAACATCATTGTTATAAAACTAAACACAATGAAAGTGATCTCAGGCTTAACACTACAGTACATGCAAAATAAATGTTTAGGCAATAGTCATAAAACCATACCGCAAGTGCCAGAACTAAACAAAGCTTTCCAAAAGACAAGTCTCCACCCACTCTAACGAAACACCCCCACCAAGATATCACTTTGGGCATTGGAGGATCATTACAGTGATTTTTCACTATTGATTGATGTCCTATACACCAAAGAATAATCTGATCAATCAAGAAAATACAGGTTAACCTATATAGAAAATCCTTAGTTGCAGTAACCTAACCTGAAACCATACTAAAAAGCTGTGGTAATACACTAAGACATCACTACAAGAAGCACTCAGTGTACTAGCTTAGCTACAACAGTATTTCTTCCTGAAGGAACTCTTGCTGTGCACAAACACAGACCTGCCTCATCTTCTCTTTCTCTTTGTCTGCTTGCTCTCCATTATGGGCAGCACATGCTGTAACTCGCATAAGTAGTGTACACAGGAAAACAAACCAGCCCACCAACTATCCACTGATATTTAAGAATCACTGTGATTGCAAGAGATATCCTCAGTGTGTTTTTGACAAATAGAACATGTTATTTGGTGTCATGAGTTTCCATTGCCCTCACTCCTGATATTTCGTAAAGGTATTTCAATGGACGCTGTAAAATCACACAGTACTTTCAAAAGAAACATTGCTAAATATGTAACATGAATTATACAACCATCTGCTAACAATCCGCTAACAGGATTACTCTTCGAACACATTTTAAACATTTTTAAAAACACCCACTTTTAAACTTCTTTAAAGAAGCTGTTACAGAATATTAAGCTGCCTGATAACAATCACACCCACTCAATTGCAACCCAGTTTGGAAATTAGAGTACTGGATATGCTAAAATAGAAGATAAACTGATATTAGAGGTTGTCCTCCTATAAAAACCTCATTCTATATGTGGTTTGTGCCAGCAGGTTATAACATAAAACCAAATATAAATATGACAGTTACGTGTCATATTTAGCCAACCTCTAGTGACTAGTAATTATGAACAAAGGAGATATGTTCCTCATCTTGCGAATTACACCGACACAGTGATGCAGTTATGGTTAAACCACAGTTTTTCCTCAGTAAAACAATCTGTTGTGGAACTTGTTATTCCTCCTACGTTTCTATTTTAATGTATCACCATGCTTCTCTCATTACAGCTTATGTTCACATATGTGATTAATTAATTTCTTTTAAAAAAGCTCTCCATGAACACATAAACTTTGTTTTAGAAGTACTTTTAAAGTTAATGTAGGCCATGAATGTACACGATAATTATGAATAATATGTTGGCATTTAAATTAAATTTAAACCAGGCATTGTAAACAAACATTATCTGGTACTGTCAAACTTTTATTAAAGGATCTTCAAAGTAACCTCTATATTACTGTTGATAGATGTAGCCTACTGAACGTGTGCAAAGCAAAGCCTTTTTCTGACTTGGCTTTTCTGACTGAAGAAAATACTGTTGAATTTCCCGCACTAAAAAGTGTTCCTGTCCAACAACATGACCACTGATCTTTGCGCTGTCAGCTGGTCACAGCCAGGCGTGGCAGACTCTGGTCACTTAGAGCAATGTACTTTGATTTAACTGACAGCTGAGAGGCGGTGCAAAGTCAAATAAGAGAACCAATCAAAAGCAACACACAAAATTTATCCACGCTGCCAAATGACTGCAGCCTGTCTAGGCACAGAGGCAGCTCCTTTTTAGCCACCATGTCCCTGAAGGTGTTAAATTTGTCCCAGTAGCTATGCTGACCCACATTGTGCAGAAATATGTCAAAAAAGATATTCCTGCATAGTGAAAAGATGTAAAGCAGCAAAATGAATAATATTCTAAGCTTTTTACCTAAAAGAAAACATTCCTGACTGTAGTTTTTTTTTTCCTCAGTAAGTGATTACAATTAAATCTACTGTGTAATGTAATTATAGTAACTAGTGACATGTAACTTGGTGCTCCCCAACACTGCTTATGAACAAATGAAGCTGTTACTGAAAATCATTTTATTGAATCCAGGCAACTGACAGATCAGATCAGCCTCTGGCATTTTAGTGAAGTTCATGTAAATAAAATTTTCAAGCAGCTGACATACTGAAAATGATACCTAAAGGCCCTAAACTTCAAATCGTAATTCATCACTTCTGTCTCAATTCCAAACACATCAACAGATCAGATTCTAGAGATTCTGTGTCATTTACACACAGGCACACATATATATACAGCAATATTATAGACTGATTGAACAAATTTAAATATTGTGTTTTATTCTTGATTTAAATAGCATCATACACCTAGACCTTTTCCTAACTAGCAAATTAACTACAGTGTTTATTTATTCATTTATAGCCAACATTTACATTATTATACTATTTTAATAAGGGGAGGAAGCCAGCTATAATGCAGATTGTCACTTGTGAACATTGAGCGAGCAACCTCATTTTTATTCACTATCCTTACTCTCATAAAATTCTAGCTGAAAATTGTTATTTCTAATTGATTCCCCAGTTAAAGCTGGGCAAGAGAAAACTGTGACATGATACTGCAGTAATAATAATCCTAATGCCCATACTTCCATTCTCACTACAATAATAATAATTTAGGCTGCTTATGATTTACTGAATGAGTTAGGTCTTACTCTTGCAGATTGATGTTAAGGATATTTGGAGGACATCCACACAATATGTCATGGAAGCATTCAGTTAAAAGCCCAGTCAATAAGCAATTTGGACGAGACCTCCAGTTTTTAACTTCAACTAATGAAGCCGCTGAGTGCAAAAAGAAAGCAGAGCAACCTAAACTGAAGCCGTCGCACAGTGCTGATGTTACATACGGTCGAGATGCACCACTGAGTAACAGACATCATTTAGTGTTATTCTGAGAAGAGAGGACTTTACGGTTTCAAACTGCGGAATTCTAGCACATCCCATTAAATAAAGTAAACAGTATAGTAGTTTAAGGCGATAATCTTTTCAACATTAAACATATCCTGGCCTGTAATAAGCACGCTGCTTCAGTGTGGATGTGTTATTACACTGGTTTCAGAGAGGTTACAATTACTTACACTGAATCCAAAACTTGTGAATATTAAATTGTAGTAGCAACTCAAAGCAACTGGCACACATAAAAAGGTTAGAACAGACACGTCTGAGCCAGATGTTAACATATGAAAACCAACTAAATTTGTCAAAGGAATAATTCACCAGATGAGAAATACTATTACCAGGGGAGTGCTACACACAGCTCTACTGGATAGGCGATGTGCTGTGAATTATTATCATAACAAATATGCCTTTCCACCCACAGAGACTAGAATGATTTTGCCCCCTCTCATCTTCAGTTCACACACAGACAAACACTTCCCCGTAGCTGTGATGTGGGGTTAAGTACTTCATGTGCTCTATGGTCTGGCCATGTACCAATGTATTTATTTATTTTCAGAAACAGATATGGCATGTGTTTATCATAAATAATACAGTTTAAATCTGTTAACATAAAATTACACTGGTTGTATTTATGACTTATGTAGTTAAAGGGTCTGTAATTTACACATGGCTGAAAAAATATTTATCCAGTGAATTAGAATTTAAGTAAGACTCCAAATGTTAACTGATCGCATTCTTATCTGAAGAGCTTGAGTAGTGCGAACTGGAATTGAATGTGGAGATTTGGACTATGTAAACACATCATCTCTACAGTCAGTGGTGAAAGAAGTACTCAGATTCTTTACTTAAATGTACCAATATCACGGTATAAAATATTTTGTTACAAGTAGATGTCCTGCATTCAAGTATACAATGTATATCATATTATTGGATCATAATTATTGATGTGTATGTCACATTTAAAGTTGGAGCTAATATTAGCTACCATATATGCGTATAATTTGAAGTACTTTATATACTGCTGGGTAGCTTGTGAATTTCCCACCAGGGATCAAAAAAGTCTTAAGATTATAGTGTATTTTGTTTGATTCATCTTATTCTGAAAAGTAACTAATAACTAAAGTGATCAAATATATTCAATGAGTAAAAAGCACAACATTTTTTTCTAAAATGTAGTGAAGTATGAAGTAGCAGAAAATGAAAACACAAGTAAAATACAGATAACTGTACTTAGTTCCTTTCCACCTCTGTATACAGCTGTGCAGTTCTGTGCTGTTAGTAATTTTGCTTAACATGAGTTCAGGGTTACACCATCTATATATGTTACATGCAACAGCAGGTGGTCATACATGACATATTCCAGGAACAGCTGAGACATTCAAGACTACTGTATACATTTCAAACATATCCGTTCTCCTAGGCTGTACAACGTTCCACAGGGCCTCTGTATAAGGTACTATACAAATGTGGACACCCATTAAAGGTAACTAGAAGAGGCTAGAATTAGAAGGTTAGATGTCAGGAATTACTCTTGCTACCATAAATACAGGACAAACCCATCTGATACTTTGTGAAGATTGTACCACATTATGATGCTGTAGTATGTGCAGCGTTCATCTGAGCTGCTTAAGTAAATTGCCTGAACTGAGATACTTTCATGCCTTGTCTTCTTCAATCAGCCAAATACAAAAGTCAGCAGAATTCCTTTCATATACAGTTGTACACTCCAGTAATCTCTACCCCAGTAAGTTGTACCTGTAAATATACCCACTGTATGCATCATTCTGAAAGCTCATCTACCACAATGTTCCTTTCCTATTTGACTGCACATTTTCATATTTTTTTATTTTTTATCTTCTTGTTGCCTTACAAACACATCAAGACCCTCTATACTGGAGTCAAATCCCGAGTTTTTAAACATACTTGGCCAATAAATCAGATTATGATTCATATTCCATTGATTCCTGATTATTATTATTATCCTAGAGAACACTGATCAGCATTTTGCAGTGCAGATCAATCTGTGCACATTGGTTGGGTGAGCATAAAAATAAAACGTGTAAATACCATGGCCACCTTGGATTGGCTTAAACGCTGTTTTTACGGAAGCTTGAAGTGGCACTTGTGGCAGCTAAATCACTTTCTTTACATCAAATTGTAAAAAGGGAAAGCAGTGTCTTGGATGCTATCAAGAGTTACCATTATATTTGTTGTCTTGTTTTGGGGGCAGAAAGGATTGTTGTCTTGCAGGAACAAACCATTTAAAAGTTTTGTTGTTTTCTTAATGATTCATGGAAGTTAGTTTCCAGTAGTGACATGTGATGAGTGTGCATGCATATTCATGTTGAGCAGAACATCACAATATACTGTTAATCTGTACAATATGCAAACTGTGCAACATGTAAAAACAATGGTTGTATGTAATGTCAGTACATCTACAGTGTAATAACTCACAACACCAGTATAAATGCACATTAACAGTACAAATAACCTCCCACGAGGTTATTCAGCCATTACAAACCAAGCCAAGTCCAAAAAACATGTCAGACAAAACGTCTGGGATAAATCTGATCTAGTTACTCAGTATTGTATTTACCATGAGCGGTGATGACCACCATAGCTGAAGCAAGACACCTACCTAAAGAAAAATATATTACATTAACATAAATTTTGAGAAATTCATGGTACAGCCACAATTTCTTGTCAAGTGATCCACGGACAAGATACAGAAACAGACTGTCACCATGGATCCTAAATGAATAAAATAAACAAAAAAGAAAATTACCAAAATAAAGAGAACTTGACCAGGCTAATGTACTGAACACAATGACATCCATTCATTTTGAATGAATTAGGACCACAAAAAAGGAAGAAAAATACAAAGACTTCAAATCCAGGACATTTATTAGTTTAATCAAATGACTGGATGAATAATTAAATACAATTCAACACAGTGATTCACAGTGTCTGAGAATCATTGTGTTGAACACAATCTCAGAACCAGGTAACTGGAATCAGGTCTTTAACCTAGTACATATCTATCCTCTCCATCAACATTACTAAGTCTGTATTTGTGTCAAACTGTGGAGTACAAACAGGCAAATGATCAATACATTGCCAAGGTTCAATACGTGTGTGACCTCAGGGCTTGGTTTAGTACCTGCCTCCATGTTATAAATTCCAATCTTCTGTACCTCGGTTCTCTTGTCAGACAGGTTGCTAAATTCTCTTTCACAGACTGTGCAGATTGTCACACTTTCCTCTTTCTTCATATAGTGCAGATACAATACCACAACAATAATCTGTGATAACACTTTATTTTATACAGCCCTCATTTATGGTCACGTAGTAACCAAAAAAGAATGAAATTGCAAATGCAAGCAAGTGAAATGAGTTTCCTTCAGAGGGTGGCTGGAGTCAGCCTAAGAGGTAGCATGAGGAGTTCAGACATCTGGAGAGAGCTCAGAAAAGAGCACCTGCTCCTTTGTTTTGAAAAAAGCCAGATGAGGTGGTAAGGGCATCTGATTTTGGTTCCTCCCATTGGAGGTTTTACAAGCATGTCCAACTAGTTGGAGGCCCTGGGGTCAACCCAGAATTTGCTGGATAGATAATATATCTCATCCAGCCTGAGAACACCCTGGGGTCAACCCAGGAGGAGCTGTAAAATGTACCTGGGCAGAGGTTTGTCCAGACTGCCTGAGCCTGCTGCCACCATGACCCGACCCATGATATGCAGCTCATAATGGGTAGATGGATCAGTAGTCCTCAGAGTGGGTCCAACAACACATATATTTAATTCTTCATCTGCTGTGCAAAAGCACATCAGATATTTATAGCAAATTTAAAGCAAACACTACAGTTATTATGGGAATAACACCTGTCTGTGCAAGTGATGGAAAGATTTATTGTAAATAGAGAACTGATGTCACTGTTTATATGAAGAAACTGCTGCACATATACAGTAGATATGATATGATCTAAGCTAGCTTCCTGTCTGGCTCTTTTTCGGTGACCTGCCTAGTAAAGTTATGATTAAAGTAAAAAATCATTAAAATGAATAAATATTGATATTCTTTTACATCCAACAGTCTGTAGAAGCTTTTTTAATTCCCCAAATCTTTAGCAGGTCATTCACTACAAGATCATATTTTCTTTGAATTATGTTATTAATAAAATGAATGACCTGAAATCATAGCAGCTACTGTGTCTAATGACATCAGAAAATAATACATGAGCTTCATTTTCTCATCCACCTTTCATGATCTCTGGCCACATTTCTGAACCCAATTAAACAAAACAGTACAGCACTGCTACCACTGCCGTTATAGCATTAGTGAATTATAATTCAAAACCTGAAATAGTAATAATTAAATTCAGATACATAAAGATACCAAAAAGATGAATGCCAACTCATTAAATCTCTTTTGCATGTTTATAGCTCTGGTTACAACCCTCGCACTGCATGTGCCTGAGTGCCATATTCAAAGGACCACCTTTATCAGCCACATCGATTTCGGTGACAGGCTGATAATGCCTTTTAGTGTTGTTCTTGCCAAATGCAGTAATTAACGAAGGGAGCAAAAGCGTGAGAGAGGTAGAGACATAATGCAGAACAAGCACAGACAGAGTCCTAATAACTTTATTATAAAATAAAGTTGAGGGAACAGGAATCGGACCAGTGATTTCCATGGAGGTTCAGACCTCTAAAGATAAACACAGCATCCATTTAGTCACATGTTCTGTTAGACTGCTAATAGTTCATCAGCTGTAGTTAACACTTTTTCATCCATTATCAGCACCACTTATCCTGAATAGGGCAGTGGAGGGCTGCAGCCAATCCCAGCTGGCGCTGAGCGAGAGGCAGGGTCCACCCTGGATGGGTCGCCAATCTGTCACAGGGTTGACACTTAGAGACAAACAACCACACACACTCACTCACTCATACAGGTTAGAGTCACCAGTCAACAACCTAATCTGCATGTCTTTGGACTGTGGGAGGAAGCTAGAGCACCCAGAGAGAACCCACGCAGGCACAGGGAGAACATGCAGACTCCACACAGAAAGGCACCAGGTCAGCCCGGGCTCAAACCCGGAACCTTCTTGCTGTGAGAAAACAAAGCTAATCACTGAGCCAATGTGTGCTACCCTTAATACTTTTTTTTTTTTTTCTTCAAACCTCTCTGTTGCAGACGAATGGTAAACAGTGCATGTCCATAGCAAAGATATTTAGTGGCTGATTACCCATCACCCTCACATACAGCTGTGCACGCACACAATTACAGCTATGTCCATACAAATATGTAAGATTAAATCAAGAAGCCATGTCACAGACATCAAACATGTTTTGCCTGCTAATAGTAATCTAAAAACAAAATCTAATGTTTTTGCTGAAAGCCAGATGCACTGCAGACCTTACACACATCAACATTACTACTGGATGAAAACTGCCATTGGTATTCAGCCTGCATTTGCCTTTATATGGCAGGCATGCTGTAGCCTATTACTAAATAAATACTGACTGGTTACATTTAATATGCAGCAATAGCAAATCATAAATTGCTATCCTGTCAAACTGCTCCCAGTGGATTTTAAGAGACAATCACTTGATAAATGTACAACATTGTGCAACAAAAATAGTCTTATTTAGTGATGTGTACTTGCTGTGCATTTGTTGACAGATTTTCATCAAACAAACTGTGTTGGAATCTGTTTTACCTCACAGTCTGTTCTCATGTGGCTGGCTAGAAATTGGTTTCTCTAAATGGCCTTATTATTCATTAAATCTTTACTCATTCACATGTTGGTAAATGAGCACATTATATCAAAAAACACACATATATATATATGAAACAAACTAGCATTTCATTTTTAATAGATTAACTAGCAATGTTTCTCCTTCAATTAAAAAAAGCAACTTAAGCAAACTTTCACATCTGCTCATATAATGAGAGGGACTTCCATCATAACACAACATTTTTACAGAGGATAAATAAATTAAATAAAGCCAATGATCTCTCAAGTATTTCTGCAAAATCACTGCCCAACTGCTCCTTCTAAGAAAATGCAGCCTGGATCCTTCAGTATTATATCATTAGAGGACCATCTCTAATCTTCCCTTCATTGGAAAAGCAATTATTAAGAAAGCTGTTTTGATTTAAGTGAACAGCTTTTTAAATACCTTTTGTACAGATGTCCGCTGGGCCTCAGACGAAACAGCACAGCACTGACTAAGGTATTAAATGACATTTGTGTCAATAGTGACTCAGGTAAAACAGTAGTTCAGACAGAGACTGGCACCAGATTAAAGATAAACATACACATATTTTCTGTTTATCAGCATAGCAGCATAACATCCATGCTGCTAACAAGAACAAACATAGCTTCGTCTGATGACCTGCAGTGGCTTCCAGTTCATATGATTTATTTATCAGTCATCGATGGCCACCTGAACCTTCACACCTGCTATTCACCTGCTTTCTCTTCTTCTTTACCCTTTGTTTTCTTTATCTCCATCCAAAAAAACATGCAAAAAGAGAGAATATAATCATAATGTAATCAACCAATAAAACAATCTAAATGGGGAGCAAAATTCACCAGGAGATTTCCTTAAATTAAATTATCTTTTTTATGTAACACCAGATAGCAACTCCATAAACCAACTGCAAAATAGAGGGAAGAATTACTGTTTTACAAAATACAATACACTTTGTGACTATTGTTAACACATTTGGATTTATTGGTAAGGGTCATAAGTTTCAAGTGTCTGTTAAAAAAAAATAAGAAACAGAATTCTACAGGAATATTTTCTCACATTACTGTGGTCAGCATTTCAACTTTAAAAAAAAGAGTCAAGTTTCTAAAATATATGCATGAACTCTCTGCCGATGATATTTACAATCAGATATCAACCTGTATTTAAGCCTTTAGTCTTGAAACTGCAGCAATTTTTAAATGGGAAGACAAGCTGTGATATGAGAAGCTATGCAACAGACAGGAACTACTATATGTATTCCTAAAACTACCGAGCCTGTCTTACACTCTAGCTGGAAAACAAAGGTGCAGTGGAGTTCTTTAAGTAAATTTAACTACAGTATATGGTATATGTGTGTGCAAGCTTACTTGGGATTAAATCTCTGCTCCTTATCAATGCATCCTTTTTCTCTTTCAGCCATTACTCTTATTAACATAATTCTAATGTACTTTGTATGTAGTTCATTTGGTTCTCTAAAGGTCTGGTTTTATATTACATTAAAAGGTCATGGAATAAATGAGTCTGCTCAGAAGAACCTCATAGGTCCTGCAATTTAAAAAAAACACAAAAAAACTTTTTAATTTATTTTTTGTTAGTCTAAATCTGACAGACCTCAGTGGATAGCTCACTATAGCTTAACATCCAGTAAGTCTACCTCAAAATATTATGACACTGAATTAATGCTTCCTGAGAATGGATCTTGGGATTACTCTCACCATAGGCAATGAAAATCATATGAGCACATTCAAATCAGACAGATTGATTGACACCCCATCAAGCCGTGTCCTCACACCATATGTCACCTCATGTTGATAAGCTGCAGGCAATTCATCATAGTCAGAATGAACACATCCCCAGCCTGCATGCTTTAATAGTTTGTAAACTCTGCAAGGCAGTAAAATACGAGAGCGACCTGTAGGCTGTTTGAGCCAAAACTACAACAGAGCAAAACAACTTCGGAAGTCTTCTTAATTTAAAGCTTCTTTTCTAATCTTACTGGATGTCTCCTCTGCTCAGCTGGTATTTGGGCTGATGCCAAAGAGCCGTGATGATGTCAAATCAAATGTGATTATGGTCGCTAAATTCACTATCAGCTTGGGCAGATCAGTGAGCAGGAGCGCCAAGTCTTTACTAATTACATGAGACCTCTGTAAATGCAAAGAGCAACTGTGATAGTCCAGGAGATGTTATCTATGATGAGTACAGTCTGTTCAGATATAGATCACCCTGATGTACTTAGTTAAATGAGCTGGGATGATAAACACTGTTGAACACAGCGTCATAAAGTAAAATAGCTGCACAAAGAAGTTTGCATGTTCCTTTACACAATATCCTTCCGAAGTTTCTTAGGTATAAGGAACTGTCAGGAACGATGACAAAGATCAATGGCTCTAATCTCAGACAACTTGCCATATGCAATATAATGGACAGCTTTACATGGGGTTTGAGTAAGGAGTTGACAATATGTCTTTTCAGGAAAAAAACAAAAACTACAGCATCAGTCATATGAATAAATTTCCAAAACAATATGTTTGCATTTAGGTCTTAAAGCCACCCGACCCGTGCCCAAGTGTGTGTCCTAACCCATCGCACTTGTTGTTTTTCCCTTTATCATTAAACAAAGCAGACATTTGGGTGCTCTAGCCATCTAGCCTAAAGTTTGACCCATGTGTCGAAATCTGATCTGAACCTGAACATAATTTCTAACTTTCTGTCCAAACCGGGCCTGAACAGCACACCGGTCTCCTGCGGGAAAGTGCAGTGTTTTGTGCTGCATCCATTCAACCTCTTCCTAATGTGGACTTTTGACTCAGTATATTATGTTGTCTACTTTGCTGCTGGTGCAAACTTTTTCTTTTTTTTTTGTTTTACATACAAGAAGACAGGGTCAGTTAATGGGCTGATAATGTTCAAAACAGCTGGTTGCATGTCTCTTGCCTATGGGATCCACCATGGTTCAAGTATCATTCAACACACTGCAAATTAGTACATTTGTAACGTGTTTCTTTGTGTTTACATTGCAGTTCAGTGTGAACAGTGTGTTCGGCCACTTGCTATGTAGGTCATTTCTCCTTCATGCACATACTGTAGATCTGCTGCTTTCCTTTCGAGGCATTTCACTTGGGCTACACTTTATTATGGCCTTGTAGGCCAAGCCTGATGATAGAGTTTGGTGGTAATAACCATTTTAATATTACTGTTTGTTGCTAAGAGCATCTGAGTCAGCAGGGCACATAGCCTCAAAGGCTTAATGGGGCAACATAAATTACCACACCAAGGAAAAGATCCAGTACTAATCACACCATTAACATTGAGCATCAGCCCAGAGTGGCTGTGTTTTTTCAAGTGTCAACAAATGAATTCAAGTCAGATCAAATTAAGGGCCTAGGGACCACACATATAGTGGAGGTTATGACCTACTCTCATTTTTGGAAATAGTATTTTTTTTTCCACAACCAACCTCTTCTTCATTAGATGCTAAGTGTGTCCTTCAACAAATTTCATTGTGTTCAGCTGTCTCTCTGCTCATTTGCCATCAAAGGAACTGAGCTGTAAAGCATGTAGTATAGTTGTAATTACTTGGCCAAATAATCAGCCTTGTCATAGAGGAATCAATTGCAGATCCACTTAGGCTTATAGTGTCATTAGATTTTATGTGAAGACATTTTCTAGCCCCATTTAGGGATTTTGTATATATCAGTTATGTTTATATGCAGACAAACTCCACAAGCTATAATATTGCATTCTACAAGTATAATGTGTAATAAAATTGAATTTAATTCTAAACAATTCACAATGTGGGAGAGTTAAACTATTTCCCGTCTGTCTGTTATCACAAATGCCCAATAATGATGCACTGGATATTAAGGCAACTCAGGAGTTGCACACAAACGATATGGATTCCTCATGTTCCCTTAAAGTTGCAGCGTGTAAGATCTAGAATGATTTATTAGAGGAAACTGACTATAGTATGCATAATTATGTTTTCATTGTGTCACCATAACAAATAAAAATCACTGCATTTTCTTTAGCATAGAATGAACATTTTATCAGCTACATAGGAGTGGGTCCCTTACCATGGACGCTGCCATTTATTTTTTTTTTACAGTCGCCCAGAAAGAACAAACCACACACTGGCTCTAGAGTGTGAATGTAGCATTTTCACGCTGAAGTAACAGCTTGAATTTGGAGACATTTGGAAGATGAAGAAGTAACATTAGAAACAAGAGGAAGCATCTTTGTGAGTTTAAGTACTATAATTTAAAGAAAAGGAGGATCATAGTTATATTTAACATAAGAAAAAGGAAGACAGCATGGATCCCTGTTGTCAAAGAAGCAAAGACACAAACGGAATAAACGACGGCACAAGACAAGAGTAAACATTGGTTTAGCCTTTCCCAGATGGAAATGCTTGATGAGGGACAAATGTTTCCAGAATGACAACAAAGTCGCCTGTTTTGTGCTAACAAGCTAACAAGTAAAGCTGACCTAAATACAAGTTTTTGTTTGATAGCTTCAGCTAGAACACGGCCAGTGCTGAATAGCCCACTGTGGTCAAGTGAGCCGCTGTTAGCTTTTGCAATTTTTCCTACATTTACTGTAATCGTTGTGGAAAGGCTGTGACATTATGTATGAGAGCTGTGCTGAACGTTGTGATCTGGAACCTCACCTCTAGATGTCACTAAATCTCACACACTGCACCTTTAATAACCAGTTATATCAACTTGAAAGCTCAGTTCTTAGGGAGAAACCTTGATGCCGTCTTCATAGCCTTCGAGGCTCAAATCTCGTAAAGACAATATGCTCGCTTACCGTTTTGGTGAAGCACTAGGGAATGTAATATATCTTAGAGAAGTAATAATGTGTTGACTGAATGCTGGCAAAGTTAGGATAAAACATACTAGGATTCACCTCAAGCAGATCCATTTTAACACTTGAATCCAGGAAAACACAATTTAATTAATGGTAATTTAATCATTACAGTGATTCTGGAAATATACACAGTTAAGTCCCTTTGATCGTAGAGCTGTAAGTTTGCACTAAATCAGATTTCTTTTCTTTTTTTTTTTTGATGGTGGTGCAATGTCAAACTATGATGTAACAACAGTCCAATAGCAGCATAACAGCTGGAAACATGTACACAGTAGCAACAAGAAAGAACATTTCAGAATAGTAATTTTTAAATGCTTTTTATAATTTATTAAGAACCAAATTTTAACACAGAAACACAAGAATATACAGTAGTACAGTTTACTGCCTACATTGGATTCTTTTATAAGTATGTCCATATCCATAATATATTTAGCGGGGGTTGATTGATTAATCCTAATGATCGGTGACATCTAAAGTGACAGGCTTGATCTTGTTCAGGTTCTACTTTTTTTTCTTTTTCTGGTGCCATGATATAAAAACATTTCTGATTGTCCTTGATCGACATGACAGAGGACGAACAACCCCTTCAATGTAATGCAAGTGAGGCCAGCGTGAATGTGTTATGCATTTTTACTGCATTGTTGCCTGGGGTATTCAAATTGTTTGCGGGCAAGAGAAAACCAAATCAGAGCTATGCATAAACTCTCTTTGATTGACTGCTGATGAATTCTTCAGAGATCACTGGAGGTAAACTTCTGTATAATGGAAAGGTTTGATATTGACAGCTATCCAGTAAAATTCATTCCTGAGTCTGGAATTCCCTCCAGGTGGATAAACAAGAGTTTCCACTGAGTGCTGTGTAAATCAAATAAATAAAAGGCCTAACAACATTAGCTTTCTTTTTGTAGGAATACACATGCCATACTCTGCCTGTTCAGGCTCCTCTCTTCCTCTAAACGCAGCTTGATCTGGGCCTTACAATGAAATATTCATTACTCTCTGGTATTTTCACATCTGATTTATCATGCATTTTTACTGAAATCTGATTCTTAAAACCTGTGTCAGGAATGTATTGGTTTTACATTTTAAATAGACTGAGATGCATATTCCCTTGAGAAGAATTCTTTTTAGTGATTTATGAAGATAAGAAGTGAACAGGAAGCAACTCATTTGCACTGTTAGAGCTCTGGGAAGGGACATTTCAACTGGGGCTGAAAGAGAAAGGCTCTATTTGGAGTATGAAAGATTGTAGAAGGAGAAATGTTGCAAAATAAAACAGGATATTGACATTCACCTGTGTTTTTACTGAAAGAAATGTCAGAACCGGTTTAAAATGCAGTAGAAGTATGCACATACAGTAAGCCACTGCCTACACCTGTACAGGTGTGCATGAAAACTGTACTTTGGTTTGTATTCTAGCTTAGCACAACTTCTTTGTTTCATTACCTTCTTTGTATAATGTCAGCCTCAACTAAATGAATACATTTAATGACCCCTTCGTATTTTAGCTGCACTCACAAAACATGGCAGAGATGATTGTTTCATAGCTACAATCAGGGCTAAACTTGCTTGTATTCCAATAAACATCCATTTAAAAGAGCCATGTTGCAATGAAATATGTGTGAAGTCAGTGATTATCACCTTATGCAACAAAGTACTTAGCCTACATACTGTATGTCTCGGCCTTTGCCTTTGAGACAACTACAGTACATTAAATTCTTTTGTGAGCATACAAGACAATTTTGCAGTAAGTGAAATAACAAAAAACAAAAAAATTATTCCAGGACCTGATAAAAATGCCTATAAACTATGTGATAATAACAAATGTACAAGTTCTACACTATGCAAGATGGGTCTAATAAAAGTCTTGGTAACTATCAATATCAGATTGTAAGATGTCAATTTTGAGCCCTGTCAGAAAGTGCAACTATTATATTAAAACAATGAACATGCTTTGTTGCATTATCAGCGCTTCTATTTGTCCAAAATAGTGTTTAGTGTAAACCAAGTTGCTGTATATTTTAGCAGATTGTCACTGTATTTTGCTTAATTTCATGTTATAAACTTGGTGTTGAGCCCGAGCCGACCCGGGGCCTTTCTGTGCGGAGTCTGCATGTTCTCCCTGTGCCTGCATGGGTTTTCTCTGGGTACTCCGGCTTCCTCCCACAGTCTAAAGACATGCAGCTTAGGCTGATTGGTGACTCGAAATTAGACATTATCCAGAAGGGCATCCAGCGTACCAACATGTCAAGTTTAACGTGCACATCGTCAGTTCGATGGGAACTGAAGATTCGCTGTGGTGATCCCTAATGGGAACAGCCACAAGAAGTACAAGAAGAAGAAGATACGTGGTGTTGTATTGGCTGGTTAATAAACAGGGGTCACAGTAACACTCAGTGAAATAGTGGATTTTTGAGGCAGGTCTGAACTGGCTGCTGTTGCATGTGTAAATACAATAAATTCATACATTTTGATTGATGATGAAAGATTTCATCATCCTTCTCTTGCACCTCAGAATCACACAGGGGCCATAAGTTTCTGTAAACATGATGGACTTCTCTTAGCGCCTTGCTATAACTGACCTCCTCTGTTATTTATGCCAGTTAAGACAACATGAAGTAACTATTTATGCCAGTTAAGACAACATGAAGAAACGCCTAAATATAAGCGTAACTGTGCTTATTAATCATTATCATTAACTTTTCAACCCTGTGTGTTATCACTCCTAATGATCTGCATTTCTTTTTCTGTGAATGTGCCCTAAAAAAATGAACTTCAAGCCTGAAGTCAATGGCTGCTAAACAGGACTGAAATCAGCCTGTACTGTGTGTGTGTGTGTGTGTGTGTGTGTGTGTGTGTGTGTGTGCATGCACTGGTATGCGCTACCTATTCCATTATTACAGACTGTTCTGCACTGTGTAAATACTGCAAGTTGCCGATATTATGAAATCCCCATGCCATAGTAAACAAGAATGACATAAGCAAACATCTTAAGCTCTGTTTGTCAGATTGAACACAACCACACTCCCCAACCAAATAACAGATAAATCAATAAATAAGCATCTATACGTTATACAGGGAGGAGATCAAAATGTTACAGGAGCAGCTCAAGTCCTCAGAGGTAAAAAAAAAAAAACATGAAACCATTGTATCTTTACATGTTCATTAGTGCATGAAATTTCACACACCACAATAACCAGAAGCCATGCAAGTGTTAGATTGCTTTGTTGTTGCATCAGTATGATGCAGCGGCCGTTCTGTGTCCCTCTCTGTGTGTGCTGTTTATTCATTAATTTATGTAGTAGTTTCTCTGATCCAACTTCAGACAGAATACAAAGGCCTTGTCATTTTTGTACACATGAATCTAAGTTACTGGCATCTTAGTCTTACAACCTTTTTAACACTTCTGTCTATATATGTACAGGGTTTAAAAGTCCAGCTTTGCTGTGGCTAATATCTAAGGTACACCGTGATTTTTAATAACTGCAGATTAACTGCAGTGATTTCATTGCAAAATTGCAACGCGTCAGGGGGTGCGAAGGCCAAGCCATCTGGGGGCCTGGGCAGGCCCTCTGGACAACGTAAATGTTCAAATAATGTAAATCAGCAACAGCAACGCTAAGTCAGCTGAGGGACTAATTACGTGCTACCATTACGGTTATCATATTTTTACCTCCTCATTGGTTATAGCTGTATTTGCACCACCCAGGGAATAATTTGTTTGTACCATGTCTTTCTTCTTATACAGATGTAAATTCAATGTTTTTCCTGTCATGTAAAGTACGGGAAGTCATGATATAATTTAAGGAAGGTTTTGAAAACATCACCGCCAAAAATGTCAGGGTATTACATGGTGTAACTATATTCAGGCTCTCAAACAGCCAGCCATGTACGTAAATGTAAATAAGTACCACTCTTCATGAGCAAGATGCTCTTCTTTTGCCTTTCTGACAGATACAGACTTGTAATAAAAAAGTGTACCAAATAAAATCACACACACATGCAAAACACTGAAGAGGAATCAAAAATGCCAGGTAGGTTCACATGCTGCCCAACAGATTGTGAAGAAAATTGATTGCATTGTGTAAATTTGAAATTACCTCAATTTTAAGGCGATGTGACAAGATGTAAGTGAAAAACGGGTATGAGAGCAGCTATCAGACAAGGATGTATAGTGACCTTTTCATGGGAGGATGTAAAGGCTAAAGAGACTTAATCAAATGGAACCCTCCCTGCCACAGTGTGCTTTGACAGGTGCCACGCATGAGCAGTGAACCCAGCTATGAGGGCTACTAAATGATTAATAATAGCCTCTAGCTTTGTGTGTGATGAGACCAGGAATAGTTATTGGCAATTTCTTGTCTCAGCGTCTACCACACACACACACACACATGCAAACTTTGGACTCCCACACCTTGCACCACATGCAGTGTGTGAACTTGTGTTACTTGCCAATGCAAGCCAGACTCTCCCTGCCTTCTGCAATGCAAACTCAAAGCGCTTCTGGCCACACACCACATCTGCTCATTCTACCCCTGAGACTCACCCATTGCTCATATGCAATTAGGGATCAGAAGTCTCAGATCAGGATGCCACATGAATACAGTCCTGTGTTTTCATCAGCAGAGAGAGAAAAGGAGTGAGGTGGGATTGGTAAGGCCTGCATTTTGACCATTTACAATTAACCTCAAAGTAAATGTGGATTTGTGATGATGCCCTCATGTATATTTGTTCAGCTCTGCATTGAAAGTTGAGTACTACTGTGTCAAGCATGCTTGCTTGTGAAACACAATACATCCTCTTGTCCTCATCCCTGCATCATATTCTGTAATGCACACAAGACCATTTAATAATGAGGGAATCTTTTGACTGCTAAAATTATGTGGACTGCAGGAGCACAGCTCTATAAAATGTGATAAGCGTGTGTGCACATATGATAGCGCATCAATAAAACGTGTGCATGTGTGTTTTTGTGCTGTGGGTTGTACCTTTTATACTGAAAGAGAAGGAGCATTTTCATTCCGCTCAGAGAGCAAAAAGCCTAAGGGAAATCAGAGCAAGTATTTCCCCCATTCTAAAGCACCACCCTGAATAGTTACAATGCCAACCCAAGCAATCAGCCCTGTCCTTTGAATTGTCAACACAGTATGGTCAAAACTGCCATTTTTCTTCCAAAAAGTACTTTTGAACATTTATTTTATTTCTTTAATTATTCTTAACTTATCATAATATGTCAACTATTACAGTGTAAGTTACAAGTAGTATAAGCACATTAACTATGTCATGAGCCTTTTTCATAGGATATAAGTTGTAAATTTGCAACCAACCACCATAGTATAAATTAGAAAAACAAAACAGCTTGTTATTCCTTTATTACTGTAGGCCCTGTCAAGGCTTATTGTTCATGACTCGTATAGACACTATGTGCTAAGACAGCAACATCTACCAGAGTGGTTAAGTAGCATCTTGATTTACTACAGTACTTTTAAGGACAGGTTTCCCAAGTTTGAAAAATGAATAGACAACTTGCTACAGTCACTGAACTCCCTTGTCCTGGGGGACCTGTACATGGTGTGTCACTTCGTAAAAGAGCACATTAATAAGGGAAGAGCTTGTTCCTTCATGCTGTTTAAGTGTTTCTGGAGGGCATCCGCCATGTCCTACACACTCTTTGGGGATGGAGGTACAGATGGGATGGATGGGATAGGTCCCAGATCTTAATGGATGCCTTTTTTCAGTTTTTGGGCTAACGTTGTTGTACATAGAGTAGTTTGCAGTTTTCCCTGAACATTAAAAAGGAATCTGCCAGGTAGCATTTTGAAATGTTTAAACAAATAATTTGTATATTAATAGAATTGATTTAAAAATGCATTAAGTACATGTTTTTCCTCTGAAGCTAAATTAGATCCTCATCAGCTGTTAACGGCTATAGAACAGTGTCATGCTGTCAGTTTTCATAATAAGTGGTATTCTTGTATTGTTTGTTAAATGAGTACATAAAAACGTAAAAAGAGATTTGTAATCTAAATCTATCAAAAAGTGTCACTACAATTTTACCTGAAGCCATACAGGTTAACTTTCTGCTGGCAAGGTCAGAAGACCCTTAAAATCATTAGGATATTTTTCCTGAGAAAACATGCGTGTCTGTACAAAATATTACACCAAATCTCTTCAGTGAATGTTGAGATATTTCAGTCTGGAGTGCTGGAACGACAGTTTTATTATTCTCTCACATCCTTGCTTACTAAAACCAGTTAAAATCAGTTGACAAAAAAATTACACAAAGATACAGCTGATGAAAACAGTAAACAAGTGTGAAAGGTTGTAAAGTGAAAAAGGGGACAATGGAAACATGTTTCAAACTTAAAATTGCAAACACACAGTCACAGCCTAACAGGCTCCCACTGGCTGTTGCTGGAAAATGGGTCTTGTAAAATATTTACTGATACACTTTATGACCAAGTAGCACATGAATCTACAAATCCACAATCTCTCACCCATCTAGCCCAATGTTCAATGCACCGTTACACCCTAGTAAGCCACAGTTCAACATAGATGCCTTGACTTTAACACAACTAAAACCACTTTCTCCTCTTAGCTTCTTTGAGGTTAATTGTGTACATTTGCAGCAGCCATTAAATTAATTAAAACAAAAATAGAGTACCCACATAACAGAGATGGATGGGGCTCTAGCAAAGATATTTACAGGTAACTTAATTACATTTACCAAATAAAACACATCTAGGTCACAAAGAGGAGAATTCTAAATAGGCAATTAAGCCAGTGGTAAGAGCCTTAATAAGGCAAGCAGAGTACATAAAATGAGGGGAAGTAAGTGAGTGTCAGTGCAAACGACTTTGCCTAACACTATTCATCATGGGACTAAGTGGTAAGATGGTGTCGGGCTTCTAAATTCTAACAGCATTAATCCTAGATAGCAGGGCTCATACCAGCCAGTATCAATAATGGCAATAATAACTCATCCATCTGGAAGTCATCCAAACCCGGACTGGTTAATTATACTTCCCTCATGAATATGCCTTCCGGTTTTTAACAGTACGAGAAGAAGAAGAACATGGCAGAGGGCTAGAGAGAGATGAAGGGAGGAAACAATAGAGAAGTCTCACATTTAAAGAGCTTTTGTTAGCTGGTTTAGAGGCATCTGCCTCCTCTGTGCTCTTGGTCATAGTGACATTAACTTCAGGGACTGTGCCTTGTCCCAGCTGGTGGATGTCAAGGGACCTTGAGCATCTGCAAACATGACAAGAAGTCCAGACTAGACTGCAACCCTGACCATCCTATTGTCCCTAAACTTGAAATTGTCATTTCTAAAGGAAAATAGTCTCATCTTGTCTGTGTAATATGAAATCATTTCAGTATAGAGTGTGAAGGACAAAGGGAGGCCTGATGATCCCTATTGCTGGATTTACCTCATATGTGCACACTGCTTTAAATACTAATAAAGGTTTGAGCTGATACAAAGGAATAGAACATTTCTGTCCATAAAGGTTGTTTTTGGAACCACAGTGATGGACAGTACTTGAGTATGTCCATTTCATCTTATTGAGAATGTCCACGCTACTCCACTCGATAGGAAATGATTGCTCTTTTACTACACCACATTTAGCTGTCAACTCTGGCAACTATTTATTTTGCTGATTACAAGTATACTTACAAAACCACGTTTAAAAATGTGAAGCATTAAAAGAAACGATCCAGCAGAACAGCTTTAACTACCTGTGATGCTAAAACGTCGTACTTCATAATGTACCAGTTATGATGTACTGGTATAACACTGAAATAAAGACTCTGAAGGGTGTACTCCTGTCCACCAAGTCCATTGAGTTTTGATTCTATAAGTGTGTCTTGTTGATAATACTTCTGTGATTTTACTTTGGTAAATCTGAGTGCAGTTCATTTATCATACACACTATAAGTGTATTTTTGCAGCATGGCATCAGTACTATTAAAACTCTAATCTCAGGAACAGCCTCTGCAATTTAAAAACAACAACTGCTATTCACTACTATTAAAACTCTGATCTCAGGAACAGTCTCGGCAATTTAAAAACAACAACTGCTATTCACAGCACCAGACTTAGTGCAGCCTGTCATCGATTTCTACTTCTTGTGCCTTTTTCAGATGTTAGCCAATCTGGCAGACCCTAGCTAACCTCCATGAGAAGTCTCACTACCTTAACCTAATTCTGTCCTTTATGATGTATCCCGATACCTTAATCCCCTGTTGGAATAGCAAAAAAGTTACCTTCCAAAAAGTTTGATCCCCAAGGATTGGATCCTCTAAATTTTGTTCCAAGCACAGACCAAATTAGACACACTTCCCCTTCACATTTGCACAGAACAAACTCTTTAGAAAAGCAGTGGATGACTACCAGTGAACTGCTGTAGATGTACGAGGTATGCCAATAATAGGGAAGAATAGTGGGCATAGAACGTTACATTGTGAAATTAGGCACAGCTTTCGCTATGATTTCAATATTTTTTGCTTATTGTCACACATTAAAACACTGGGCATGGTCCCTTTTCCCACCTAACTTATGACTTGACATGTCCCTCAGTGCTGTACTCATGGTATATTAGTTTAACTATGACTGATTCTTTCGTTGTTTTGGTTGACAGAACAATGATAACTGTGGAGCTGCACTCCTGCTAACCTTTTGTAAAGGTCACAATGAAAGAGGTTCAACTGTGACTTAATGGAAATGACTGTAAGGATCATGTTGGAAAGGAGCATGAACAGCATCATTAACCCCTGTGTCTGTTTCAGTGTCCCTTTCCTACCAAATCCTTGGAACGTGGCAGACACTGGCTCAGTTAGGTTTCCTTACTTTAAAAAAAAAAAAAAAAAAAAATTAATTTGTGGTAAATACAGCACATTTTTCTCGTTTGTGTTTTGTATCGGTAATGTAAGACATGGCAGTATTGATGCCCACATAATGATTTGTTGCTGCTGGCAGCACACAGTGGTACCTGGGGACAGTGGAAAGATATTTTCACACAGGTTTCTGTCTTTGAATGCCTGAAAACAAAACAAAGGTGGTCACCACCTGCCTTTATATGGCCAGGCTGCTGCAATGCAATGTTAGTTAACATCAGGGTGAACAGTTTTGACAAGTCCATGTGTTGACATGAGTGACTCACACTACAGATGTTTATCTTCATCATACACAAATTTCTTTTTAGATATAGAAATAACCTTATAGGGTGATGTAAAAGACCTGTGTATCCAACATGTTTCTGCTTCTTAAAAATATTTTATGACTGAAATTCAAATCAGCCTAAGTGACAGTAGTTGCTTGGTACTAAATCTGTTTTCATATTTGTATTTAGCAGGATATTTAGTTTGAAACTATCATCACAGTCTGCTGCATTGTTCAAATGTACAGATGCATGGATCAACTGGTGCAGATAAGAAATGGCTGGCTTTTAGTGTGATCAGCCTTGACCAGTGACTGGCCGTTCACCCCGATGCCGGTGAGATTTTAGATACTGTCCATGTTACGCACACAGTATGATGTCAAATACAGTTCTTAGAAAGTCAGGTCAGCCAAACAAATAACGGGAACTCAGAATCGACCAATAAAATTCCTATTGGTGTATCTCTATTAAAACTTAAGTCCTAGTTGCAGAAATAATATCAGACTGCTGAGATTGTACCTCTGGTTGTATGAAATGTTATTTTTTTGACTAATACATACATTTTCTCAGTCACTTTGGATAAAATTTTGACCCATATGCCAAAACTGTCAGTGTAATATAATGCTAATTACTTCTATGTTGAGTTTTTTTTGAGTCTATTACGTTTCTAACATGCACCTAAGTATTTATGCACACCCACACATACACACATACATACAGGAGTGCACAGGCTGCACACAATAAATCACTCTACCTCAATACTTGAAAAGACACATCTGATACAATAAAGACGAAGATGGCAGAGAAAATGTAATCGGCAGCACCAGATTGGGTCCAAAGAATTCCTGATCTGTTTTTTGTCCTCTACTGCATTACATTTTGTCAGGTGGACAAAGTTGTCAATCAAGCTGGCAAACCTATTTTACGTTGTCAATAGGACAGAGGAGAGTGTGTTCATTCTTTCAATAGAGGGCTGGAGATTAAAGTAGGCCAAGCAGAGAAGAGGTAATTTTCTGGGGTGATGTATTGACACTAAAACTCACTCATCTCCCACATTGTATTTCAGATCTGCTCTGTGAGATGGTCAGACCTTCCAGAGAAACATCGTTGCCACCCAGAATTTGGTCTTGTTGATTTTATAGGAGTAATTTGTGTTTTCCTTTACCTAATAAATGTTAGTTATTTCATTTCTTAATGACACATACATGTAGTTAGAGGTGTAACTGTGGTAAAACTACATACACGGGAATGCATTTGAGGTTGCCTGTACAGTATAAGAAAATCCTGCTGGGTTTACCTGTATAATGTATATTTTTCATCTACTTTACATTCAAATGGCTTCCTTTTATACATTTGGGCTTTGGACTGGAACTCTGATTAACTAAAGTTATTTTTGTAAGCTACCAATTTCCTGTTGGCTTTGATTGAAATAAAGAATGCCAGTGGCCAGTGTAGAAGAGAGGGAACGTCACTCCTTTAACAGGATGTGACACTCATCTACAGATATAGGAGGAGGAGATGTGACATGTTGTGTGCCTACTGACACTGCAAGACACTCCAGGAAGCTGTTAGTGAGACAGTGAGGGATTAGCAGGTGCATGAGTCTTAATACATTGCAGCAGTTGCCTCAAGATTGTGGTCTATGCTAGACTGAGCTCAGTGCCATACAGCTCTTTTCGCATAAATCTACAAATACTGATTTTTAAGCAGAAACGCACTTTGCAGACAAAGAATTAAAAAGCAGCCTGTATAGATGGAAAAGCGCCAAGATACCAGCTCTCAGGAAACCCTCTTAGCATGGCCAAAGTTGCTTCATAAGGGGTTAAGAGGGGTAAGCATGTTAAGTATTCATGGCATGAAACACTGTCCTGAGAGCTCACTGATCACAAGGCTTTAAATAAAACTTGCAAGCTGAGCATGTCAAGTCAAAAGGGCCTTCTAATCTGTTATGCTGCCAATAGGTGAACAAAAGTATCAGTACTGCACTATATTACTCTCTCTGTGCACTACAGTTTAATGATCATGTCAGCATTTCTGTTCAAAGGCCTCACTCCTGATCAGATAAGGGTCTCGTTTCCTCCCCTTATTTGAATTTCCCTTGAACTAGAAAATGGCTCTTACCCCCATCTAGTAAGAAAGTGAGTCCAGCTGCTTTTGGAAAGGAATTTTGATTAAACACAAAAGAATATTCAGTTCCAGTGAAAACTACTGGGTTAAGAAAATTTCTGAGTAAAACTTGAGCGGTAAGAGAAGAGAGCCAGTAGTCATTCCATATTAATAAAACCACAATGTTTGCCCCCCAAAGCACAAAGTGGTGATAATGATAACACAGAGGTGTGACCATTTCAATAAACTACGGAGGCAAAACAAGCAGACCACAATAAAGTTCAAAGAAACTGCTGAATCCCTTTCATCAAAATACATGGCTCCATAAGCAAAGTCAGTTAAATAGCTTAAGTGGGTTTACAAGGAATAGCTCTGAAAACATTTTTATCTAATTAAAAAAAATGTTTTCTTTCATGTCACTGGTTTGATCAGCACCAAATTAAACGGCCACCCTTTCATCTCGCTCCTACTCGTTTGTCAGCTGTGACCTTGCATGTTTGTCCAACACTCTGACAAGTATCCATCTCAGCCTCAAGAGGTGATGCACAAAGATAACCAATCAATTGTTGCCTTTATCCCTGATCCAGAGGTATGATAACTCAGAACTGAGGAAACTCTTAGACCTCGAGGGAGTGTCTCCAGGCTGTGGCAGAAGGGCAGACTGATGCGATCATTCTTCGTTTTCCCTGCTGGGGGCTATTTAGTCAGGATGCTATTGATAACAGCCCCAACAACTTTTTTAAAGAGTGGCATACAGTGTTGTTTAAATGCCATGTATAAGCTGCTCATTTGCAACCACAGACATTGGAGAATACTGTTCAAACTACCCTCTGCCTTTCTGCAAAAGACCTGAGCATGACAAACAAATCCTGTTTACAAAGCAATTAGTGCTGCAGGGATCAATCTAATTTTATGTTCAATTACATTCTGACTTCCAAAGATTATGAAAACAAAATAATTTAGATAAATCAATTATTGCACTCTGTCTTTTGTTATAAATCCAGCACACCCCTTTCAGCGCACCTAGCTTGCGCATGTTTTGCTCACATTGGGTGACAACACCTAAGCTCATTAGTGTACGTGCAAAAAACCTTTCTAGTAAAAAGTCCAGATTAATCTATCAAAACACATTAAACGAGCACAAGCTTGCAGAGAAGTGATAATTTCAGCTGTGCACACAGTCTGTCATCCACCCCCAGTTTGTGTTACCTGTAGCCAGCTTGTTAAAAACAAGCTAAACGGAAAGATGACTATAGCCTCACTGTTAACCGAGAGGGAGAGCGATGGTTGTGGCTGTGTCATGGAGAGCTCAGCACAGTGAGGAATATTTTTAGGTTATGACAGGCAATACTGTTAACCTGAAGTAGCAACGTTTTATTTGTAAAATAAATGTAGAATAATCAGTCACTCACAATTACAGTACTGTAGGTAGACTGAATACTTAATTAGTTCTTCAGATAAATCAAAAAGTAAAAAACAAACACTGTTAAAAGAAAAGTTTTATGGAAGATGTTTCTAAAATCAATGAGTAATTATGTTAAACAATTGTGATTTTAATATTGATGTGATTATGATTTCTGCCATAATTGTGCAAAAGTGATTTGAATGATTCTACTGCCTCTAATGTAATGACTTAAAATCAAAAATAAAAAAGCAATATTACAGAATATTTTGTTATAACACCCGATTAATTGGTGAGATTTAATATGTAGTAGAAAATATTAGATACACAATAAAGTGTAATCATAATTTGTAGAGTTTACCCCTGACTGATCTTGGTTCATAGACATAGTGAGTATAATATTATGTAGAAAATGTCTGACTGCAACTCTGTGAAAATTAATATTTAAAAATAACCCACTTTTATGGCTGAAGATTTGCAGCACTGCTACAGCTCTGCCCAATTAATCACTTGAAACACTGCTACAAATCTCCTGTCCAAAGCTACGCAGCACTCATATTTCTCATTTAATAAATTTTAATTTCCTGTCATCTTTAAACATTCCATCTACTCTCACTTCCACACATGCAGTATTTAAACATACAGTTCCAGTTGTACAAGGCTTCATAGGAGAATTACTGTTTCTACCATCTTTTGTTGTTCAGTGTGCAGCTGACACTGTTAACATTCAGATTTACACAGTGATTTGTGAATTTTATGTTCATGTAACGCTCACGCTCGTCATGTAAAGGACATAAAAAATAAAAAAACTGACACCATGAGATGTAATGTTTTATGTAGCTGATGCATATCAACATGTGGCATCTTATTGAAAAGGGGCATTTTCATGAGATGTCAGTCAATCCGGTCAGTTATGAATAATTACGCTGTCAAGTGCTTTTTATGCAGAACATACCTGAGTCGGTCACTTCTTATCTCAGGTACAAGCATCGCTTGGACTTGTCTGGTACTATTTCAGTTCAATTCAGTTTTATTTGTATAGCACCAGTTCACAACATCATCTCAGGCCAGTTTACATAGTAAGGTCTAGATCTCACAGTATTATAGAGAAAAACCCAATAAAGCCCCCCCAAGCAAGCACCTGGTGACAGAGGAGAGGAGCTCAGAGCATCATGGGCCCCTAGCAGGCCTATAGCAGCATAACTAAGGGAAGGCTCAGGGTCACCTGATCCAGCCCTAACTATAAGCTTTATCAAAAAGGAAAGTCTTAAGTCTAATCTCAAAGGTAAAGAGGGCGTCCGCCTCCCGAACTGAGACTGGGAGCTGGTTCCACAGGAGAGGAGCTTGATAGCTAAAGGCTGGAGGCTTTTTAGGGACTTACTTGGACATCCTGATAGTAAAGAGTTACAGTAGTCCAGCCTAGAAGTAACAAATGCATGGACCAGTTTTTCAGCATCACTTTGAGACAGGATGCTCCTGATTTTAGTGATATTGCTTTCTAGAGACTTGGTTTATATGTGATTTAAAGGACATATTCTGGTCAAAAGTGAATCCAAGGTCCCTCACAGCAGGACTGGAGGCCAGAGCTTTGTCATAGTTCTTTAAATTTGTGACAACTTTCACACAGTGTCGGGGAGTAGTGAACTACCTGCAACAGAACCAGTAGTTTTGTAACATTTTGCAGTAACTTGCTTGTAGCTCAACTACTTTCATACTTACATATTGATTCAAGAAGTCCAGTTACTTTTTTTGCCATTTTTATTTATACTGAAGCTACAAACTATTTCAGGCTGTAAAAAAAAAAAATGTGAATGTGCATGTGAACGGCTTCACAGCACTGGCAAGCACATGTTCAGTGCCAAACGGAACCGCCTGGTGGATAAGAACTTTGAGAGACGGCTCATGTGTCGAATAAACAAGAGATTCTGCTCTGGCAAGTAAAAAAGACAGGCCCGTTATTTAGACCAGTGTTCAAACTGGTCATAGTGTCTAAAAACATAAGTCTTGCCCATGATCATTTACATGTATGTGTCAGGATCTACCACTAGAACACTGAATTGAGAAGTCAGGGCACCTGAGTAAAGCCAGTGGTTCAGTGCAAATATAGAGAGAATGTGAATGCCAATAATAAATCAAACAACCTTGGCAAAATAAGGATTTGACTGTCAGCTAAGTCACCCGATCATATATTCTCCACAACTAGGGCAGCCAGGCTGACTGGAAATTGAATGTTCCTTTGCAATAGTTTACTGCATGAGTAGTCAGATGTCATGAGATTACACTGCCTGAGTTCAGCTACAAATTGTTTTATTCTGCGTGGGTGTGAACGCTGCCATAACTTGATAAGGACAGGTTTATGGGGCTTGTATGACCCAGCCCTGCTGACGGAAATACGTCAAAGCTTGCCAAATTGATTTGAAGTCATGCATCGTCTTTTTTGCTTTTTTTCATCCATAAACAAGCAGGAGGAGGTTATTGAAAGAAGAAAGTCTCTCAAAGATTTGAAGCTAAAGTGCATTGTTAGTGTCCACATGACAGACAGCGTTGACTGAATTTGGGGCAACTTGGCTTCATATACTTAAATCTGCTTTCTTTACAATACCTTCCAGTAGCATGATCCAAAAATCATACATTATTATTACTGCAGGGTGCATGTCTCCTAATGCTGGTGTGTTTCTAGATTAGACTTTTACTTACTGAACATAGTTGCTGTATATTAGTGTCAATTCACAGTCGTGGGAGCAGATCGCTCACTCTACATCCTCCAACAGCCAACTGCGTTGTTGTTCTTTGAATACACTCTCGGGGTAATGAAAGGCCTTAACTGCCTGACAGTAAGACACTTTATATAGGAGTTTGAAGTACATCACATTTGCATCCATGGTGTGAGCAAGAGGGGGACGTTACTGTAACAGGGAATCAGTGGACAGTCAGCAGGCGTAGTGCCTAAAAGCGGTTGGCCACAGTTTGGCTGTAAACAGCTAATCAATGCGTCATGCTATATTTTTTCCTTTCATGATGTTGTAAATTGTTTATTTGGTTGCTGCATTGGAGAACATTCTAGTTCTTTGCTGTTTTGTATGAAGAGAAAAACATCTGTGATCTGCTGGTAAGCACCTGATTTCAAATATACAGTACACTGGGTGTGAGTTTGACAGTAAGAAGAAAGAACTTGTGTGGAGTTCTGTTTGCTATTTGTCTTTGGATTCATGTTTGGTTTGACTGGGAATCAAGATGTTACTAAATGCGAGTCAGTTGGACGTGGAGAGGTGATTTCAAAATGAGATAAGTCTCAGTAGCATTCCATATTAAAAACGATGGCTTTTAGAAATGTCACTCTCTTCTGCTGTTTACAGAAAATCATGAAGATGTCCATGACAATTTTGCCGTTGCAGTTTAGTTGTATAAAAACGTCATTTCTAGGAGAGGCGTTTGACAATTCATGTCTAATGGATATTTATTTGCAACTTCAGCCTAAATGTCCATCTTTGCTGAAACTGGAAGAAAACTGTGTGTCCTCCAAATGTGTGTCACTAAAACGGGTTTAGAGGCATTTGAGAAAGGGCAGAGCAGCCACTAATAAAGCCTATTCATCAGAAAGAAGGTTCTGAGGTAATTTTATTTTTATTAATATCACAAAATGCAAATGAAACTAAGAAGAAAAAACTTTCGAGCTCTTTTAACAGTTTTTATTTTTGGATGAAACCGCATTTCATTTTTTTCTCTTCTGTAAATTAGGATTCTGTTTGTGTGTGTGTGTGTGTGTGTGTGTGTGTGTGTGTGTGTGTGTGTGTGTACGCACATGTGTTTGGGGCAGTTTGCGTAGTACTAATGTTGTGGGGACATAAATCTGTTTACATAGTCACATTTCAGGGACTTGACAACTCCGTGGGAACAAAAAGCAACTCCCCAAGTGTAAATCATTGCACTTTAGAGTGAAAGCTTTTAAGGATGGAATAAGGTTTGGATTAACCAGTAGTAAAAGTCTACAGGAAATTAATTTAAGTCAATGTCCCCTCTTTTTTAAAATGTTTTTAGTGTTTCTGAGCAAAACCTATCTGAGTGATTTTTCTTCTTTAAATAACAGCATTTGCAATTTAATATCTCAACAAGAGAAATGTCATTTAAAATCTCTACTAATAAGTTTTACATTGTAAATAGTGATTTTGATATATAAATAAAACCCCACATGCCTACTGACCTCGATCGGTGAGTTTAAACTGACTAAACATAAAACAAGATCACTTTTTCATTATGTCAGTCAAAACTGAAAAACGGTGCCAGTTGTCCTAAGTGAGTTTAGCCTCATGGTTTATAAAATCAGGTGCAGGAATTAGGAATTTCACCTTTTTTATATTTCACTGCTTTCTTCCCTTTGATCGACATCTGTTCTGCTCTGCAAGGAAACCCACAGGGATAATCTCTGCAGATTCAATCTAACTTCACTCATGCAACTTTTAATTTTAAATTGTACTTAGACAGTGTATTTTACTACAGCGTTTTATGAAACAGGAAATTCTTGAGTATGATGATAATGTGTTTGAAAGCAAGGTAATAACACTTTGTCAGTGCAATATCATATAATCAAGGCATCTATTGGAAGGGAGGTACTGTAACATCTGTATCTTAAGTCTAATGAGAATACAGCTATGCAATCAAGTATTCACTTGTCAACATTTTCAAAGGTATCAGAATACACACCTAAACCATCCTCCCACAACCAACAAACACTCTGACGTTGTTTACTGGTGAGAGTGTGTATGTACAGGTTTTTGCATGAGGTTGCTAAGCTGTATGCTCAATTGGAAGCAGGTGCAGCGTAAAGACCTAATCACATTTGCGGCTCATTACCCAGTGACTGTGTGCACATATTTGCCTCTCTGTGTCCTTATTAATCAAGCGCAGACAACCCTAAGTGCTCCTCTCCACTTTTCCACATGACTTGCTACAAGCAACAGTAGACCACAACAGCCTGATGAGACCACCTGCTGCTGTCTGCTTTTCCTACACCTGCAAAGCAAACGTTCAGAACTTCTCACTTGACCTCTAACCACTTGCCAATTGCATGCATTTGTAAGTCATGTAATATGTCTGTTTATTTTATATGATGGAAAAAAACATGAGCCATATAAAATATTTCCACAAGCTAAAACGATTAGCCGATTAACTGAGTAGTCAATCAACAGAAATTTTTTTGCCAAATATCATTTTTTTTTATTTAAGAGGAAAAGATTTAGCAGGCTCTGTGAGAGTTATTTGTTTTTGTTTGCCTCATGTGACAGAAACACTTTGTCATCCACATTAAGATAGTTAAAGACATCACCTTAGCCTCTGGGAAACTAACAATATACAAACCACTTATTTAAGAAAATAATCACAAAATGTAAGTGTTTTGGTTTACACCATCTCCCAACTGCTTTGTAATGGTCCCCACTACATTTCCTTTGCACAGTGCCAACATGAGCCACTATGGAAATCTAAACCATCCATCCATTATCTATACTGCTTATTCCTGGACAGGGTCATGGGGAGGGGGGGGCTGGAGCCAATCCCGGCTGACATTGGGGAGAGGCAGGGTCTACCCTGGACAGGTTGCCAATCTATAACAGGGCTGATATGTAGACAAACCACCACATTCACTCCTACAGGCAATTTAGAGTCACCAATCAACCTAAGCTGCATGTCCTTGAACTGTAGGAGGAAGCTGGAGTACCTGCAGAGAACTCATGCAGCGAGAACATGCAGAGCCGCACAAAAAAGCCCCTGGCCTGCCCTGGCTCACACTCAGAACCATCTTGCTGTGAGGCAACAGCGCTAACCACTGCTCCACCCTAACCTAAACCATAGTATGATAATATGAAGGGCAGAAGGCATAGTATGTACAAAAGTAGTTATGAGCACTTCACTGTTTCCGCTGCAGGGGAATTGTTGTTTTAGTGAAGTTGATATAAAGAGAGGCTTCTCCACCACATTACCATTAGTTTTCATCTCAAGAGTTTAAAATGCAGCCTCAGCAATAGAGATAAATAGTCTTGGGTAAACCCCATATCCTTGATTGTCTATTTATTTAATTTGGCTGACAACAGTCAGCTTAAGCAAGAGGTACACAGTATCTGGATTCAGCAGAAGCATTGACTGGGTGAACTGGCACTGAGGAACCTTGGGGAGGCACCCTCTCATGCTTCCAGAGTCTGAATCTCTATCAAGATTCATTCTTATTCAAATTGCACCATGGTTGCTCATAAACATAGCATTAGATTATGGAAATGAGAGGTCTGCATCTATTTTCATTTAATTCCTTTTGGGAGACATTTAATTTAAGCAAATAAATAAATAATGCCACAGCATCAGGTGTTTATGAAGGGTATTGTGTAAATTTAGCCAGGCAAACGGAATAATAATCACACCATTTGACTATGTGCGTTCAATCACCCATCACTGAACACTTCATTAAGGTTTTAATAGTCTTTTAAATATGTAGGACACTTGACTCAAGACAAATGTCATGGGAATTCGCTGCCTGTCATTCAGAAAGCTGCATATGTGGCCCAATCAACTGTCCATAACTTACAGGTATGCTTTTGCAACCAAAATGGAAGGAGTGACCAGTTACCTTGAAATTCAAATCATGATGAAATATAAAAATAATAATCATTTTGCCAATAGTAGGAGTCTTCCGTCATATAATATCTAAAACCAGCCACAAACTACAGTGAGTCCATTATTGAGTGTGATTTTAAAAGGGGAATAATACATTATATCAGATCCAAGTTCAGGCACTAAGTACCAGATCAATTGAAGCAGGACTCCAGGTGCAGACTGTGCAAAGAGGCCTCAGACAGTCTAACACATAGTGGCAGAATGTAAAATGCAGGCAGGAACAGTATACACAAAATGGCACATCCAAGTAGCTGGCACTGCGTACAGAAACATCTGTGCCGAGTCTGGGCTAGACCCTCACAAGTCCAGGTGGGAGACTCCTCAGGAGGTCATGGAGAATAACAGGGCTAAGATCCTGTGGGGCTTCCAGATCCAGACAGACAGGAAGGTAGTGGACATCCAACCAGACACTGTGGTGATAGGCATAGCAGTTCCAAGTGGCAACAACATCAAGAAGGAGGAGTATGAGAAGCTGGAGAAGTACCAGGGCCTGAAAGAGGATGTGGAAGGTGAAGGCCAAAGTGGTCCCAGTGGTGGTAGGAGCACTTAGAGCTGTGACCCCAAAACTGGAAGAGTGACTCCAACAAATCCCAGGAACAATGTCAGAGCTGTCTGTCCAGAAGAGCGCAGTGCTAAGTACAGCTAAGATACTGCACAGAACCCTCCAACTCCCTCTGCTAGAGGACCAGAGGTTGAGGAAGAAGGTGTGTGAAGGGGAATATGTATATTAATAAGATAACACTGTAACACAGCAAAGGAACCAGTGTATTTAAAATACAACTGCTCAGATGCTACATTATTATTGAAGCATTTTTCTAAAACATGTAATTATCTGTTACCCTCAAATCTGTTAATTTGCTTCTTGAAGCTCATTTTATTTAAACACAGAATTATGCTAACTCTAAGATAGAAAATTATCCATGATAAAATTAACCACTAAAGCATTCACAGACATTGGCTGAAGAAACCTGTCACCAAATACACACCACAATTTATGTGAAATTGTATATTTTTGTCATTTAGGTTTACGATCACAAATGTAACAACTGTAAGAAAAGTTCCAGGTCCCAGCAAATGTCATTTCACTCAGAACGTCCGCATTGCTGTCTGGAAAGCCGGTCAGTGTGCCTCATTCCTCTGAGCTCATTTAGTGTGTACACACACTTTGGTGGCACCAAATGTGGGGCTGCATATATGGAATATTTATCTGCTTTTAGTTAATTATCAACAATAATAACTTTATAAATGAAATTACTCTTAGAACTCATTTTTATAAATATCCATGCCTGCAGTGAACCCTTGAACTAAATGAAACTAAAAGCAGATAACAGGAGAAATACAAGAACATGGGGGCTTAGTCTAATCAAGAATAACATTCATAAAAAAATATTCTGTCAAAGTAGTATTATGGCCTGTAGCCATATCATCTTTAAACTATGTTCGCTTGTCAGGTGCAACAGTTTCTCTGAAACATTTACTTCAGGGAAATTAAATAGGAATGATATCCTTAAATTTGGATCCTCCATCATGAATAAGATACAGCTTATTGGCTTTAAGGCTGATGTGAGTGAACGGTGTTGGAGGCAGTGAGGCGAGCTGGGAGTAGGGAGATTGCCCTTAAACCAAAAAATAAAAAGTAGGCTCAAATACTTGAGTTTGTGAGCACCTGCCATGTTGTCTGTTTATAAGATAGTGGAGCTGGGCTCAGGTCTCTCAGCTGAATATTATCATTCTCATAAGATCCAGATATAGTCCAATATTAATGGAAAACATTGACTTTTTCTTTCTATTCCTCAGTGCCACTTCACTAGAAAAAAAACAAGCATTGATTGTTTGTTAAAATACACCGAGTTGTGAACTGGGCAGTAGAACAGCATATTTGTACTATCATAAGTCTGATGGAGAAAATCAGGAGGGAGATGGATGGATATATATGAATTATGGATAAACTGGCAGTGGTCCACCCTTGTGACCCATTACCAAGGCTTGGTGGGGAACAAACATTGTAAAGTAAGCTAGCAGATGCCAATAGAGCCCTTGCAACAACCCCCTCTACCACCTTAACCCAGAGCAACCCAGATGTTTGGCTACAACATCAAGAATAACAGCAGTACATACCCTCCCTGGAAAAGGAGGCTGGAAGCCAAGACCACCAGACCACTCAGAGAGAAAGCAGTCTGTTGTTGGAACTGCAGAAGGGTGTGAAGATTAAGAATAAGCCTGGGCCTGACACCATCACCACCATCAGATGCCCTTGAGACCGCTAAACAAAGGCTCACAGCACTGCCAGCTAGGCTAACGGACATAGAGGCCAAAAAGATAAATGCCCTATTCTCCAAAGAACCATCCAAGGTGTGCTCCAAGCTGCAGTGCAGTGCAGTACAGTAGCACAATAAAAACAGAGCCACATAAAGCAGAAACTGTGCAGTAACAGAAGAACATATGGGAGAAAGAAGATACATAACATCAGTGTCTAGTGCTGACCGGACCTGAGAGTTAAAACACAGCAGTCTCCCAGGACAGGAACAGTCACTGTGCCAGACACCCTGTTGGGTCCAGAGCATGCAGAGCTGGACAGCACCTGGCCCAGGCGAGGTCCACACCAGCTGGCTTAAGAAACTAACAGCGGTGCATGAATTCTTAACAGCACAGTTGAAACAGCTGCTCGACTGACAATATCGGCAATGTCATTTTGAGTCCAACATTTGTGTGGGCGGGTGCTAAAAACTGCTTGTAATTTCACCTTAGTTCCAACAGCTACAGAAGCAGTTAACTAGCTGGGGGAACGACAATCACTGTGGATTTGTTCTGCCTGTGATTTTAGCACTCCAGATCGCTCTCTGTAATGCCACACTTTAGTTGATGTACATGAATTGAGTCGCCCACTAAATTACAGGGTGCTGAGGTCAAAGCTTCCCATTGTTTTGGAAGTCTGGTCATCTTCTGCAACAAATTGCATCAGTGAAAGACTGCTAATGCCAAATTATTGAAATACCTGGAAGAAGCTCGTCCTTCTTGCTCAGTAGATTGCTGAATTATTCTCATACAACAGTTTGTGGTGACCACCATTTATATATATATTTTTCCAAATATCACTGTACTTTGCAAGACATACCTTTGGTGCATGCCTGTCCAAAAGGTTTGGCTGAATCAGTCCAAGCCATGGTTGTTTAGTACCATACAGCAGCAGAATATAAATGAGACAGGGTGCTGTGGCATGCTGAACTGGAGGAATATTTTGCAAAATTGTGCAAAATTAGATGCAAATGGTTTGAAGGGAATGTTGCATTTTAATAAGCTCCACATACACTGGCTGGTAAATAAAAAATGTCAAATCTGACCTAACATAAAGCAACACCAAATTCAATTAGCAGAAATACTGACAGGAATCAGAGTAGTTCATTAAAGTGTAAAATACAAGACATGGCCCATTCTGCACTGCAATCACTACTCTGTATAAATATACAGACGTGCACCGCAATCACACAACCTCATTCAGTGTCATTTTCCCTAACAGGCTTCTACTGTACACTTCTGGGTTCAGATTAACATCCAGAGCACTGTTTATTTTCCAACCCCAAGCCTAGAATAAGTGAGCCATCTGTGAACTTCTCACTGAGTCAGGGGGCCAATGCCAATAGGCTTCAGCTGTCTTTCACTGGCTAGTTTTCAACTGGAGTTCACTTTCTCCTTCCCTCCTGGACTCTTATTAGTGTCAGAAAGGCCACCTCTGTCCAGGTGTGAACATGTCTTACCAGGTGGAAGATATGATACCAAGTTGTTATGCTCATATTGTCAGTGATCTGTACTCTGGGAGCACAGTTTTGCCTCAGCAGTAAAATCCAATTAGGAAAAATTTTCATTTGGTTTAATCCAGTCATCTCTTTTAAAGAATAATTCCACTCGACAAAATAGCATTAGAATATGAATTAATGCAAATATGGCTAAAAAATACTGTAATGTAGAAAAGTGTTGATGCAATCTTTATGATATTTAAGAAACCAATTTAAAATGTGCCAGTGTTTCTAAAATGACCCCTCTCCAGTGACCTGTGTGTCATGATATTTTTTTGGAATTGTTCCATCATCAAAGGGATATGGGATGTGAAGGCAGTTTATCCCAAGATTTTCCATGACATGCACAAGAAAGTCTGAGCTTCAAAATGCAACATTTAATAACTCACAAATGCTCAAATGACACATGATCAATCCATATTGCCTTGGCTGTACTAATGTAGGCTACAACAGGGTTACATTTTACTGAAACAATGGTTACTCATAGCTATGATGATTCTACATTCCCTGGATTGCAACTTCTTAATGTCAAATACCGCTGACAGATTATATGTCTAGAAAAAAAGCCTGTGTAGTTCTTACCCAAAGTAAAAATGGCAGCTGATGTTCCAAAGTATGATTAATGTCCACTGCAAGGACACCTTGTTTGTATCAATACATGCTGTCACTGGGATTTTTTTTTTTTTTTTAAACCAGGTGTAACATGTGATCCCATCAGAAGCAACAGTGCAATGTATTTGAAATAAATACTTGGGCTGGAAATAAATTTGAAAACAGCTGTCAGACAACCTGTCGGCTTCAATACATCCCGCCTGGTCTCTTGTATTACAGTAGCTGAATTGTTCATTGAAAGAAAAGAAAGAAAAAAACTACCTGGCTATGTGTTTGTGATTAGTTGTGCGTACCCCCAGACAGCGACGGTTGTGTTGTAGCATGGGCATAATTATTTATTTATTTTACATTTCCCTGATGGCTTATATTAAGTTTTCAAGCACTTTTTCCTCTTTGCTCCCTGTCATTTCACACTGACATTGCTGATGCTTTGCCTGGCATGGCAGTTATTCATCTAGTAGAAAAACTAACAACACTCTTTAGAGAATAAGATGTTTTAGTCCTGGGATCAATTCAGCCTGGTGCATTTCACTGCATTTCAAAATGGCGCAAGATTAATAATAAAGAATGTCTTTGCTATCAAAGACATGAGGCTGGAATGGGTGCACAAATCTCAGGGTCTTTTTTCCCCCCTTTTTCCTCAAACACGCCTCATTCCTGACAAGAATAGATTGGATGTAATAATGAAATGACACATGTCAGGTTTTCTTTTTGGCATCTGTTATAGCAATATTTACAGCCAAGCCAAACTCATGTGCACACGTCCCAGGCTTTAACAAAGCAATATGGATGCCCGAAAGCAAGAAAAATGAAAACATACTGTAGTTGAGTGGGTTTTACACACAGTGAAGTCATTCATTTGTTTTAATACTAACTTATATTTTTAATTGTAAAGACAAGTTAAACTATACTAAGATGAAACTTTCTGCATTTGTAAAAAAAAAAAAAAAAAAAAAAAACAAAAAATTTTTTAAAAAAAAAAAAAAAATATATAGACAAACCATCATTATCATTAAAATCTATCATGCAAAAAGAAGAACACAACATATAAATATTCACACATGCTGGTTTGATCACTGTTTAACCACATCTTAAGTGGTGGCAATTGCTTCCAGCTGTTATGTACAGCTGGTACCAGCAGACTGTTTGACAACATATGGATTCCAAAATCACTAATATGGAGAAGAAAAAACAAGTATCAAGTCAGAAATAAATTAAAAAAAGATACAGAATTACATTACGGAGGCCCCCAAGCTTTTGTTTATTATAGTCCAAATTTCCTCTGAGTGCTAATGCTCTGTCGTCGTTTCCTAGGCAAACTATTTAATTAATCAGCAGAAGCAGTATATAGAACACTTGTTAATGTTTCTTTTAAAACAACCACTTACTGAAGTAACAACAATAACTATCAGTTTGGACACGTGATACAAGCAGCTGTCGTGCTGCCTACCTGTCCACCCAGACCTCCTCCCTCATGGACTGTTTCTCTTTAGGCGGCGTCACCAACAGTGACTGTTGCTGCCCCCTTATACTCTCTATGGCCGCTAGAGATCACCTAATTATAACATGTATCAGTGATATGCGTTGATACATGTAGGTAAATGCAGTTTGACCCTGCTGAAGTATTCATATGGGCATAATGAGAAGTGACAACAGCCATTTAATGGTGTAATGAGTCAAATCTACCAGAAACGTAGGTTTTGTAGAAATTCATACAGTAAATTCATCAAGCGTATGTGTGTGTGAGAGAGAGTATGTGTTCATAATGTTAATTTTCTTCATGTTTTGTGTACAGATTGATTTGAGGCCAGAGCTCTAACATCATGCTAGAAAGCCGCCCAGTCATAACCAGTGCTGACTGACTCTCAAAGGCTGCTGGAAGATACCTTGTCATTACATTCCCATATCTCTATAGCTATTACTTTATCCACCTAAATACATAACTCTTAGTTGCCTGATTACACATTCAACTTCTATATATGCCTATTCATCCCTTGTTTATTGAAAAGCAACAACTTCAAACCCCTTCGCTGGGTTGTCAAAGTCCTCCTGGGAGATGAAGGCACTAATTGAAGTTGATGATGCAGGTGGAAACAGAGAGACTATGGTGAAACAGGAGAATACCGAATCCCAGAAGGATGATATGTAGCAGTTTAGAAGTATCTGAGCATGGATTTTTCCTTTAAGCCCACTTTATCACCCAGAAAGTCAAACAAAACAGAAGCTAAACCATCGTCAAACATGCAGGAATTCAGGGAACTTGGAGTTAATTAATCTTCCACCAGGTAGCAACACACGTCTGCGAGCAATTTAAAAAGCAGGGAAATTCAATATAATATTTCAGTATTAACTGGGATCAGCAGTGATACATTAAAGCATTTTGGTTAGCCCATAAATGACATGGCTGATTTTCAGGGAGAAACTGGGGAAAATGCAGCCGTCTTTTAGTGACAGCAGCACATGCAGACACTTCAAGCACAAAAAAATGCAAGTGGAGCAAACACAGTATTTGTTTGACAGTGGCCTTGGAAATACAAAACCCACTGGATGAATAATGTTTTGAAGAAAATGCAATGCCTGTGTTGTCATAGTTATGAATTGAAATCCCAGGTTTTCTGAGTGCCCTTGAAAAACACACACACACACACACACACACACAGAAACGGTATCTGAAAATACACACAATAATAATGTAATTCACAGTTGACAAATGGCAAGGAAACATAAAAATACATAATTCTGCAGGATTAATGTTAAGACCATGTGCTATCATTTGAGATTTCTTCGAGCATAAATACAAGTTGCTCTACAGCTGAGTGAGAGCCTGCTCATTTGTCAAAACTAAGTCAGAGTTAAAACTTTAGGTCTGCTAAATCAAACATTGCTTTATCAACTAATTCCAAAAATGTTACAGCCACTTAACTTTTTGTTTCTTGTATTATTTGGGAAATCAGCTATCTTACAAAGTGACACTGCTGTTTGCAACTAAAACCCGACACCCTCGACTCTTCAGCTTTTAGAGCCAGCAAGTATTATTTCTCCTCCTGACGTTTTATATAGGTTTGTAGAGTCACACACCAAAATCAGTCAGCGGACCACAACAATCCTTGAGAACATAATGTACAATAGAATTAGCATTTATATTCTTTGCCTCTGAACATCATTGTGTGTCCAAAACGAGACAGAAACATTGTCAATGCTTGAGCAGGCAATAATATTTCCAGTGGGGCAGTGACAAATGAAATCCTTGTCATTAGCTGAACAAACTCATCTGGATCCTTTGTGTTTACTGTTGTCGTCGTCTATGAGCACAAGTTGCCAGATTTTAGAAAAATTAGTTGTTAAATATTTGAACCTGTGTTACTGTGCATTTGTTCTGCTGTTGAAATGTTTTTTTCTTCTTCTTCGTTTAAGTCTTAAGAAAGGTTTTAGATTTTAAAAAGTGCACAGCAATGCTGTTTACCATAGCCTACGTACTGTATTTGTTAAAAAACAAACAAAGCCAAACATTACGGTTAGCACATTAAAGACCAGTGCCAGCTACCGTATAGCTTCCTCCTTGAAATCTGGGAAATTAAAATGCATTTCTTTTTATTTAACAAGTATTTAACTATTTAATGACACGTTATAGCCCAATTGATTACTTAATTAATCGAAAATAATTTGCATATCAATGGAAATTGAAAATCACTGTTAATTGAAGCCCTAATGTAAGTATTATTTTCTTAAATGAGAGTTCCCTGGTCTCATTTTGGTGCAAAGCTCATTGAAACCATTTTCTGGATTAAATTTTCAGTCGCTAAGCAAGATCAAGGTAAACTAAACAACACACAGCTGGTAAAGAATGAGTTACAGAGATAATCTCACATCTTCATCCTGTGCTGCATACCTTTACCCTCGAAGAGGACATGTCTGGGATTTTTCCAAGCCCATAATCACCTTCAACCTTTAAACATATCTGACCTTTTTCTGTGTATTTCTCACACTGAGGAACTAAATGGAAGTGCAGCTTATGAGAGTGTGCAAGCTGTGTGTCCCTCTGGCCTGAGAGAAAAAAATTGATTGTAGCAATCAAGAGTCAAGACTGGACCACAAGGCAGGAGCCCGATTCTGGAGAACTGGCTGAAAAATACACACACGCACTTTTGTTTTCATTCATCGTGACGACTTTACATTGACTTGCATTCATTTGCCGGAGACTCGCTCTAACCATAACCGCTACTGGGCTAACCCCAACCTTTGACCCATCACCCTAAAGTTTAGTGATTTACATAACACTGGTCCCACAGTATGAGGAAGGCTGAGTCCTCTCAGTGTGAGTAATACCAGGTACACACAAACACACAAGTATAATGTGCATGGAGCTGTACATGTGGAGTTGCAAAAGGAACCAGGATCCAGGCTGCTTCTGGATCAGACACTTTTATAAAGTGAATGACTGTGTTCATAACCCTGCTGCCCCCTGAAGCTCTTACCTCTGGATAATACTGAGCATAAAAATGTGTTGCAAGCCCATGTCCCAGAAATTCTGTTTCTATACAATTATACTGCAAGAACAAATGCATTCGAAGGAAACATTCTAGCACCCGAATTATGTTTTCTATCAAAATATTTTGTTAATCTCCATACTTGGCAAGTATATTGATACTGAACATAACAGGAGAATGTCTGCAGAGAATGTATTTACCATCAAAATATACAATATTGATGTAATTTCACTTCTTTTTTCCAAAAAAAAGGCCAAGAAAACAGACAAATTGCATTTTAAAAAGAAACTGATCCCTCTAGCATGACTGTTGTGCCAAGGTTGGACGTAAATTAAAAGCCGATAACAAAATTAAGTCACTCTTACCCACCCTAACAGTAGCTCCACACAGGCAAGGTTATTCATAATTGATTGAGAGCTTTCCTCCACCTTCCTCGAATGCCCTCTTGCTCCCCATTGTATTGGTGAGGACATGACTGAAAGACTGCTGACGGCTCTCTCTCCCACAGTTTCTGTCTGCTGGGTAGTTCTGTCAACAGATCATCCCATCCCACTGAGAATGAAATCAAACCCAAGGTGGATCTCTTCTATCTACTGTCATTTCTCATTAAAGAGATAAGAATCATTCCTGACACCGTGTAATTGGTAAATGGTAATTTCTGAGAGGGAAAAAAAGAAAAACTGAAGATTTTATACTGGAAGAATTACACAGACTGTAGTCTAACTGCCTCTTTGTACTGTCTTTTTATTGTATCTGAAAACCGGGGATTTCACTTGCTTGGGAATCAGATGTTGAATATTTACCCTCAAATGACACTGCTGGGTTCTGATACCATTTGCCACACATCAGTAGTTCCTATCGCCCACCCCCAGGAATATTTTTTCAAGCCCAAGCCCTCCCAACAACACCCACCACCTTGCACATCAGTTATATTTAGCCGTGGCCATTCCCCCAGTTTAGGACCCACTGCTATGCATCATTTTTCTTTAAAACTCTTCAGAAAGGAAACCGCTTCACTGATTTAACCTTAAAAGGAAAGCTCAGTTGTCCTTTATTCCTCACAGAAAAAAAGTCACTCAGGAAAAGAGCGGGCTTGTATAATTATGATCCCCCCCCACCCCCAAGTTATTTAAAAAGTAGCTACAACACCAGGGATCGGCGCGCCCAGGTTATTGCTGCAGAGAGATCTCGGGAGGGAAGATCATAATACTAGTGAGAAGCTTAATTGGCTTCAGGTTGGTATTGTCTTTGCCAGAGTCCCACTGTACCAGATAGATATACACCAATCCACTCCCTTTCCTTAAGGGTAATCTAGAGTTAATCAGCTGTGTGATACATTCTCAATACTTGTGGATTTATTCAACATAATCGCTGCTTTTTATCACTCTTTCTACTTGCTCTGTGGTACACATGTTCTGTTTTATTTAAAAAGTGGAGTATAAGACCAATTAAGTGCAGGATCCCATCTGCATTATTAAAAATCTACCAGCAACAGTAAAGGTCCTCAGAGGACTGGTTGTGTGAAGTTGATTATTTAAAGATAAAGCAACTGGGAAAACAAATCATTCTGAATACTATGTTTGGAATTAGTTGTTTTAAATAAAATCAGTAAATTATATTGTGTGCAATGAACAACTACACTGTCACCTCAAAACATTTTGTTTTGTCTGGCCAACAGTCCAAACCCCCAAAATATGTAGTTCAAAATTATACAGGACAAAAAAGTAGCAAGGCCTCTCACGTGAAAGCCTAAAATTATCTTTGTGTTGATTTAGTAATAATTTCAGCTCAAATTTGGTTTGGTTTTGGTCACTAGGAATTAACTTTTACGATGCTTGACCTATAACCATTAATGAAGCTCAAACATTAAGCAAACTGGAATTGGCCACAAGATTTAAAACCCAGCAGGGCTTGGAGACCAACGTGTAAGATAAAACAAACACGAAAGGAGCAAGGAGGGTGACTGCCAACTGACCCACAGTTCCCTGACCATTATAAATCTGCAGCTGAGAACTAGACCACAGTCATAAAAAAAAAAAAAACTACCCCAACAGAAACCTGAACAACAGACAAACACGAACCTGCAAACTTAAGTAGAATGTGTAGTACATGCACTCAGAAATCTCTTCCCATGTAATATACTGGCACTTTCTCAAGTACCCTTTGGCATCTCACACTGATTGCAAAGGTACCGTTTCATGTCTGCAGGAGCCAAAGGTAGGTAGTGTCAGTAAACACATTTATATACAAAAACTGTGTATCTAGTTTAGGAATGACTTTGTTTACAACACATCAGTAAAAAGCACAGGGTTTCACTCTGCAAAGTCAGAGATTAGATGACCCACCAGTCCTCCGCAGCCTACTGCTCATACAGTATGGACTTCCTCTTATCATATACTACATCACCGTAAATGCACCACCAGAGCTGCTATTCTGAGCGTTAAAGTCCATAGAGAAGAGTGTGAGGCCTCACGGTGAGATGCACACGCAAGGGGTTAACACTCCTGCACAGTTCAACCAAAAAGCTAATGTGACTTTTCCAGTTCATTCAAAACTGTGTAGAATAGTCTGCCAGGACACATTAAAATATGATTTACATAATTTTGTCAGAAACCAAAATTCGCTGACAATGTGCATCTAATGCAGAGCTGTCACACAGTGCAGCGGTCAATCCATTGGAGCCTTTGTCACTCCAATGTTCCTAATGTGATACTGAGAAAGAGAAAAAAATAATAAGCCTGGCCAATCTAACCCCTGCACAATGGTTCATTGACATGATTAGAAGTAAATAAGGTAATTACCCATCCTGCAGTTTGACAAAGCTCCTGCATATAAATAGGCATCATTACAGGGTACAGTGGATGAGTTTGCTGAGCATTTCTACCTTTGGTGAAAAGTGATTTTGATCTAAATTGATTGCTATGGGATTATCCAGGATTTATTAAATATGAATGCATTGACTTTCAGCAATGTACATAATTATGGTTTTTTCAAAGTCACAACAAAATTGGAATAAAATGTGCATGGAGAGAGATTCATTAAGTGAGCCAATATTTAAATCACCAATTATGGTATTATTATAATTAAGAATGCTTGAGTTAAATTGCTGTGATTTACAACTTTTATCACCGTGGTATTTGGATTAACAAATACATTCTGAAATGTGGTGAAATGTTTTGCCTTACTCTGAACAGAATAGGATCAGTCAAGTCACAGCAAAAGTATAGAGCAAATGCTAAATAGTGGAGCACCTCATCAATTAATGCAATTTACACATGTAATCATAGAAGTTAAAATTGATCATGCACTCACTGTACACGGGTACAGTATCGGGTGGAAAGGCCATCCGTTAAATAAACAACATAATATTTTACACTTTCAGGTGAGGGAGGCTGATTAAACATCAATTTTTAAAGGCCATATTGGAGACTGTCTAATCACACTGTACAACCTACACAGTAGGTTGTTTGTGCAAATTAGCTCCACCTTTACCAGCCACAACATTAAATGTGATGTAAAAATAATACATCAATAATTATAATCCAGTAATATAATATACATTCATATGATATGTGCCATGCTGCATAATGAGTACTTTTACTTTTGGTGCTAATACATTTCTACATTTACTTTTTTACTGACATTCTGAATGCAGGACTTTTACTTTTAATGGTATTTTCACACTGTTGTGTTACTACTTTTACTTAAGAAAACAATAAAAAACAATAAGTACTTTCTACACCACTGAATAATATAAATATTGTGTGTGTAACTTTTGATCTGATCTATATTTATAAGAAAATATGTAATCTAGAAACTACTAGTACTACTAGTTCTTGGTGTTGTAGCAGCAATACTTGATTTATCAGTTGGAGTGTTATAGTGGCTGTAGAAATAGTAAAGTTATCAATTAATGAATCAGACCTATGTGCAGCACATGGGCCCCGCCCTTACAGTATCACTTGAATCCCTAATCCAGCTGTAAAGATGTATCACTTTACACAAGGCTAGGCCACGTCAGGCCTAGGTTCAAGATGATTTATTTAATGTTCTGTGCAGATGAGGGAAATTCAGATCTCAATATGACAAGTCTTACTTGGGATCCACGTTCTTTGTACTAGTGTCTTTTAGGAAGAGAAACTGAGCAGTTCTTGCTCAACATATTAAATATAGTGCAGCTCCCATGAAACACTTGTACTGGGAGATGTAAACATTATATTCATCTTCTTTTAATTTCCCTCTGTAATTGGTTGTGATGAAATAGATGCTTAGTTAATGCGCAGGTGGGGATTTCTACTACTGTACATAGCTATAAAACTGTGACTGCAGTGCATAACAGGTTATAATGATCATTGTCCTTATGAGAGCAGTTTCAAGATTATTGTTATTGATCAGTTTTACTTTACAGCCAATGTAACATTTCATTCCTGTTGTCAGTCGTGTTTGCATTGCTTCTTTTGCTCTAACCACTAAGATTTCCACAGACTCAATGGACTGAAGGGTAGATATAAAGAAACAGCAGCTGTGGTACAGGCTTACTACAAATCTGGTGTTTAAATGACCAAACAACCCTAAATAACACAGTGATTTATGGTATAAATACCCTGTATTGACCTCAATTAAAATTACACTAGAATGCTGGCTTGATCCATGTTGTTCTCACATAATTCCAATAATTGCTTCCCCAGCTAAGTGATGGGTTGAAAACACAAGCAGTGTAAACAGCTTTTTCAGCTTCATCATTACACTTATCACCTATTTTATAGTTCCTTACCTTCCATGCTGTGCATTGCATTGCGCTTTTAAGAGCACAGCTAATTTCTTCCTGTAACATGTAAAGAGTTTTGACCTTCTTGCTGTTGATCATAAATACAGCTGTGTTTCCTGGTCCAGTTTGGGCAAACCAGTGGGAAAAAATAATATAGATTCTGGTGGGTTTTTCCTTCCTCAACATCAGATCCTCAGTGACTGCCACATCCAAAGAGTGAGGAGTCAGTCAGTCACTGTTCTTTTTAGGAACATTCCTGTCTTGATAAATAAATGTCTCTGAGTTAGATTTTTAGATAAGCTGTGATTTGACACAATTAAATATGCTGCACGAGTATTTCTCCAGCCAGCTTGTTAGGTTTGCTGCCAGCTGTTTGGACAAGATTCAGTGTTATGCATTGGACTGGCCGTTCCATTTCTTGGCCATGGCACAATGTGGTATGCTCTTTTTTGGCGAGAAAAAATCTGAGATGTTTATTCATGATGGTTTACTACTGACTGTGTATGTTCTGTTTATTTAGCACAGATCTGAGTCCAAAGATGATCAAAGCAAAGCTCTGATCCTGCTTTTGAATGACGACCACCATTAACTGATCACTATAGTCATCACATTAACAATAAAAATAAAAACTTTTTTCTCTGTAGAATATGTGAATGTAAATTTTGATGAGATCCTATTACTGGGCTGGTATTTTACCTGTACACTGTCAAATATTTTACTTTTTAACAGTTTTTGTCAATAAGAAATGGGACCCTGAAAGAGTTGAAGACACTGCCACAACAATGCAACTGAAATAAAGGTTATAATGTAAAAATTTTAATCACCTAGATGTCTTCTTAGCTGCAAATCACTAAAACCAAACGTATTTGACTTTGTTTATATTCACCTAACTTCATCTGCATTAACACCCCATGTTTGCATGGTGGGTAAAAAGCCAACAAACCCACCTGGGACCACTTAAGACAATAAGATCCACCTGTGTTGTGTCATACTCTCGAGATGGGTTTCCTGGTCCAAATTTCACTTACAACTTTGTGACATTTTAATTCAAGGATGTATTTAATCTTGCTGAATTATAGAAGCACTGGTGAAATGTTTTCTTGTGAGATCGAAGGATTGACTACCAGGCCATGCAGCTGTTCGACCTACTAACAGGCCCTCAATCTTAACTAGATGCTTTTAGTTCACAATCACGAGAACAATGCAGACCTTGCATGAAGACCATTAAACACCTGCTGCACAGTTTGGGGCCCAGCCTTGGCTGTTACCTCTGGATACTGAGCCCTGAGCTGGTGTCAGTTCATTTAAACTAAATACACAGTGAAACTAAACCAAACACCATTGGTGCTTTGCACTGAAGTTCAGCAGCCGATCAGAAATGACAACCCGTAACATTAAAGCTGACTAGGTTCAAATACACAGCACGTTCACATCCAGACTTTGTAGGTTTGACAAACGGAGCATATTAAAGTTTTCCTGTCTCTGTCATAACTAATTCCATTGGAGTTCTTTGAGAGTAAACTCACTTTCACAAGGGCTCTCTACCTGTCAGATGAAGCGCTGGCCAACCACGATTAATCCAAACATCTCTGTGGTAATGGTGACATCACTGGGGATCATTTTATAATAAGCCACGGTCATCTAACTGATAGAACATCATGAAGAACAGACATGCAAAAGGAGAACAAAACATGCTTTTGTCTGATACTTAGTGTGGACCATGTGTAGCACAAAGACTCGATGGTAAGAGCAGCTGTAGTTCTTCCCCACTAGGCCACCTAAGAGTTAAGTGTTAGGAGCTTTGATTTCCAAATATAACACTTCAGAAAGTCTCTGGAATACAAGCCTCCCTTTAATTAAGAGGCTTTTTTAAAAGCCTGGATAAGAGCTTCAGCAACAATCTTTGAATGGGAGCAGAACAACAAAAAAAAAAAAAACCTACAGTGCACGAGAAGGTTCAGTTTAGCTGGACCAAGATGGATCTAGATGAAAGAGGCCAGTTTTCTGCCTTTTCCTACCAAAAAATGTGACCGTTCCTTAGGCCCCTAGCACTGCTTTGTTATAAAGAATTGAAGCTCTTGGAAAGAGGGAACTGTCCCCTGCAGACTTTTCAGGGATATTTTGGTATTCGGTGATGTAAAATGTATTCATGTCACATCCAGTCAGGACCGAGTTGTACAGTACATCTCAACAGAATGTCTCAAGAAAGTATCTGCTACAATCTGTCAAATGGTGCTCCAGTGGTCTACCAATTACAGCTGTGAGAAGTGAGCAGCTGTCTCGGTCACACTGACTTCTGTGCCACCGTGTCTCATTCTGCATTACATACGTAGCCTTTTCCAGTATAACAATCTGATATTTACAGGGAGACACTGATAAAATACAGAATTAAGATTGAAAAATGGTAGGACAGAAAGAGGACTTCATACCGAGTGATCAGACAGGTTCATTATAGCCACTATTAAAATGATCCCTGGGACAGTGTCTCAGAGCCGGGGACAGTGCACTGACAGTATGGTGACTTTGTGGAGAAACAGACACTGTTATACTGGGGACCGAGTGCATTTCAAGGTAACAGGGTGTCCAAGCCTCTGCTTCTCAGTGAGAAAGAAGAATAAATTGAGGGAGAAGAAAGACAGGGTTATTAGATAGCATGGTGAAGTATACAGCAAAGGTTTACTGTGAGTTTACAGTACCATGTTTGCAACACAGACAAAACCTCAATCATAAGTAAAACAAGGCAATCATTAGTGGGAAACTATCAATTCCGGGCAAGCTCACCACCTAACTCAGCCTCTACTGCAGCAAGTGTCACCTCCACCTGAACATCTGAAGTCAGCATGTGAAATGAACTTTTGTTGAAGGAAACAAAGATGATTTGATGTGTGTGAGAAAAGACAAGAATTCTGTGCTAAACAAAAGGCAAACTGTGATATTTTATTTCATCTTCAATTAGGATTAGCTTCACAGGGAGATGAGGGTAGTGTGATAATTACTAAAGCTTGTTTTTGTCTGAACATTCTTCTGCAACAAACATTTGCCCCATCAGATACAGATGCCAGCAGAATGACATCAGTTGCTGAACGTGAATGAATACAAATATTACTTTTAAGAGGATATTGCTTTATCTATTTTCAACCCATTCTCCTAGAAATGATATTTATATAGTATATATTTATATGCAGCTGTTACCTGCACTCTTTTTTGGTGACATTGTTTTTTCAGTGAAAATGTGCTAGGAATTTGTAACGAGGGGCTTCTTATGGTCGTGATTAAAGTGCACACCAGAGACCGGTGTTTAGCATAGGTTAATCACAGGTTTAGGCACTAAAGTAATTTGGTTAAAATTAAGGGAAAATTTTTGTTTTTAAAAGTATAACCATATATTTTAAGCCAACACATCCAAGAGCTGCATCCAAACAACCATGAAAATAAATAACCATGCTCTGATTGCTACAAGCAAATACTTTATTGCAAGATATTCTAGGAAAACAAATGAAATGCTTCACCAGTGAACATTTAGAACACAGGTTCAGTGGAAACGCATGTATTGGAGACAAACATTTTTCTGTGACACAATCTGACTCCTGATTCTCAAACCACTTTAAAGAAACATTAGTTAGGACGTTTGTTAAAAATTGTTTTTTTTTATGGGTAATCTTGTTTTTAAGGTTCATTACAGATGCATGTGTGAGTGGTTAAACTGGTTACAGGGGTCATATATACTGGAATGGAACCTGAAAATGATCTCTGCTTTTCACGGTATTAATTAGGCTCAGTTACAATGTGAGTTTAACCTTTTTTTTTTTTAATTAAAACAGAACATGGTCCTTGTAGGCATCTTGATCCCAAACTTAGGCTTGCCATAATACATACATAAATATATGTAACCCTTCTCACTGGGGTTACTTCTGTAGTAGCATTCCAATAGTTCCCTGTTCTCATCTCTTGAATCCCCATGAATGTCTTGTTCCAGTAGCCCACTTCTCTGGTTCCTCAACACCTGACACGGACCTTGTTGACCCAGGCGACGTCCGGTGTGACTCTTATTTTTCCAACTTTCATTACCAATGAGGTAATATCCATATCCATATCCATATACAGGTGCAGCTCAATAAATTAGAATATCGTGGAAAAGTCCATTTATTTCGGTAATTCAACTCAAATAGTGAAACTCGTGTATTATATACATTCAGTACACACAGAATGAAGTAGTTTAAGCCGTTGGGTCTTTTAATTGTGATGATTTTGCCCACATTTAACAAAAACCCACCAATTCACTATCTCAATAATTTAGAATATCGCATAAGACACCTATAAAAAAACATTTTTAGTGAATTGCTGGCCTTCTGGAAAGTATGTTCATTTACTGTATATGTACTCAATACTTGGTAGGGGCTCCTTTTGCTTTAATTACTGCCTCAATTCGGCGTGGCATGGAGGTGATCAGTTTGTGGCACTGCTGAGGTGGTATGGAAGCCCAGGTTTCTTTGACAGTGGCCTTCAGCTCATCTGCATT
>NW_018127883.1:9592092-9595205 GCF_001952655.1 Monopterus albus | reverse complement strand
ATATACATATATAGTGTGTTTAAAACAGTATTACCAGATGTTTTTTTGTCCTTGCATATGAGATCATGCTGGCATTATTTTATATAGTGCAATACACTGCTGCATGTGACTGTAATTTAAATTACCAAGGGAAGTTACTGGATTATTCATGTCGCTACTGCCTGTGATTACCAGCAAATCAAGATGCTGGGGCTACCTTGAGTCAACAGTGAATCTCAATTAGTCTCCTAATTGCCCTCCCCCGGCTCATCGAGTGAGACGCTATAGAAAGCAAAGTGTCACTTGTACGAGCCATATACCAGCGCTTCACTTCTATTTTTGGAACTGAATATTTGCTTGTCATAACAGAATGTCTCTTGGTTGCCCTGAAAAAGCTGAGAAAAGAAAACAGGTCATTTACCCATTTCCCACATCTAGGACTGTGTATGGCAGACTACAGTAGATATTTGCTTGCTGACAGTGGTGGGACATGCTCCTTTTCATTTAGTTTTTTAAGGAATCGTATAAGTTCAGTGTGATCAATCTATGCACCACCATCATACAGATGGAGAAACTGAAACTGATTTCATGAAGGAAGCTATTATGTTATCCAGGCTATGACCTCTGCCACCCTGGTTTTCTCATGAAATTATTCTGTGTGAATGTAATATAGACAAAGACTTGGCTGGATATGCTAAAGTTGCAATTCGCCTGCATGAAGAACCAGCTATACTGAACATGATCTAGAGGGCTAAAAAATGGGCTGATAAAACACAGGGAAAGGGTCATTAAGCACCAGGTTGGGAGACAGAGACAGACAGCTAGGGAGACATAGAGTCCCAACTTCATCAAGATTAATCACTGACATCTGGTGCCTTGGAGGACCTAGTTAGTAACCCTCCGTTTTCCCCCTGGTTGGGTGTGAATCATCGATGGCAGGCAGAGACACAGGATGCACAGTCCCGGATGCCTGTTGTTTCTTTTGTCACACTGGGTGACAAAAGTGTACAGTATGATGAATGACAGAGAGGGGGTAAAGTGTATACAGAAACACTCTGATGGTAATGCTGCCATATATTTTCATGAGTAACTCAGTAATGGGATCGAGTACAATGTTTACAACATAACATTGTTGTTTGAACTACTGGTGTCTTTGTGAACAGACAAAGAATAGAATAAACCTTTATTGTCCATGAATGTGGGGAATTGTCTTGGCCTCCCCAAAACCACTTCCTACAAACATAAAAAAAAAAACTAAAATTATCATTTTGCAGCCGTATGCTTCCAAAAACCAGTCAATTTCATAAGAATAGGACATACAGTATGTCAGGTCACTGACCTTTGACCACTAGAATCTAAACCGTTTATCCTTTAGTCCAAATGGTGCCAAATTTGAAGAAATGCCTCCAGGCGCTGCTGTTGCTAGCGTGGAATAAAAACAAACAAACAAACAAAAAAAAAACATTAAATAAAATGATTTTATGTTAAAATAAATAAAGAAGGATGTAATTTTTTGAATGCATTTTTGGTTGACACTCTATAGTGCCTTCCTGAGTTTAGAGGCTCAAATGAACTGAACAGAGGGTGGGAGCTATCTGCTGGAGCACTCCTTGCGTTCTCCATAGTCCTCCCTGCAAAACGTTGGCTTTAGAGGATTCCCAACAACTCTGCTCGAAAACCTCGAACTATCCTGGAGAACTTATTCCTAACCCTGCAGTTTAGGTGACCACAAAGAAATGTGAAAAATTGAAATGCTCTTGACAAGAATTTTGTACACCATCTTTAAAACTGATAAACATTTACATGACTGAGGTGGTGTTTGCATACACGGCAGTTAATCATATAGTCACTGTTTGGGGTGAAGGAGGGTGAAGAGAAGGGGAGGCAGATTCCTAAATATTAACTAGACACTATTATTGTTGTTATAACTGCAATATACAGGGTACGGACGAATGCTGACACAAGCAGTACTGCAGTACCATGTGATGCTATGATAAGGAAGGAATCCTGCTAAATCTTTGATTTTACAAATGTACAGTGTTAATGGAAAAGACAATTCTCTGTAGGTTTTTATAGCCACCTGACATTTTCTCCAACCTACATTGTCATGAAAAATCATTTTAAACCCTTAACATTTTTAATGAGTAAAAGGCTGTTTTCTAAATGACCTTTGTGTCATCTGAGCTTCTATTTGATAAAATTTAGGTTAAACAAAAAAACCACCCTAAGGCATGTTAATCTGGTTCAGACTGGCTCCGTTCTGTGTGGTCTCGATGAAAATAATACCCTATTTGAGTCATCTATCCTGCAATTCCAAGGGCGTCGTCTCATTATTGATTGGAGGAAAGTGAGGAGATATGGATATTACTAGGCTGAAGGCCACAGAGGTACTGAAGGTGATTCATGGGAGGGTCTTCCTCATAATTCAGGCCGTGGACAAATAGTTCATTTCCAACAGTGTTGGCATTTGAAGAAATCAAATCCTTGAGGTGAATTTAAAACAGGGCCAGAGGCGAATCTCTACCTCGTGCATACCTGGCCGAGGTCTTGCTGTTATTTTCAGTTACCACCATAATATACAGTATGTCTCCTCCTGCTATTCTGGTTCCTTCTGTTTTTTTAGCCATCACTGCAGCATACAGTATTTTGTTGTAGTGGTTGCTATTGTTGCACAGAACCACTAAGCCCATCTGCAAAACAATAATCTTAAAGAGTAGCTCTTGCAGTGGTTCCTTTTTTTGCTGCAGGGACAAACCATTATAATTTACCTGACCATGGCCTTTCTAGTTATTTCTCATCCATATAGCCTCAACCTTTCTTATCCCAGTCAGTTGTAGAGAGCCAATTAACATATTGTGTCCGTGGGAGTCATTCTCCTCAGTTTCCCTCCCTCTGTTTTTGTCGCACTGCTGGCTAGTGGGCAGAGTTACACAAATTAGTGGCTGTGGGCTGGAAGGCTCAATTACCTTTTAAGGACTTGAGAGGTAGCCTGTGTCAGTCTGTCTCAGAGCTTTCTCCAACCCGCTTCGATAAGGGCATAAAACGAGAAGGGGAGCAGGATGGGGGCAGCAACAGGAGAAGAGCAATTGGTGTGCAAGGGCTGGACTGAATTTCTGATCTAATTCCTGTGTCTT
>NW_018127883.1:9558787-9592025 GCF_001952655.1 Monopterus albus | reverse complement strand
TCCTCAGTCTCACCTCAACACCTCCCCTCCCTTTTGCCCCTCTCATACTCCTCCCTATCTGCTATTGTGTGCCACTGCGAGCCAGCAGAAAAGTCTATTTGAATATGATGGCAGGGGTGTATTCTCAGAGGAACAGCAGCACTCTATGAGCTGTGCCAGGCTTGGCCTTGTTATCCATCTGTGACCATGTAATGGAGATGGATACTGTACTGCTGGCAGCCTAAAATGGAAGAGCTACATGGGCCAGTAGATATCAAGTATCTCAAAGTGTGAAAATGCTGCAAGCACTGGAAATGTAAAGCGTGAGGCAAGTATGGTAGTGTTGTAATGTGTGAGACAGTTTCTTCCCCCAGGCCGTTACTCTGATGAACACTTAACCCATGACTGTAGAACAGAACGGCAATCCTCAGTGCAATACCTTGAAAATATACCCACCTTAAAGCTTACATGTAAACTTTTCCTGTTTTCTGTTTTGTTTACTCGTTATGGAAGAACATTGTGCATGCACACTAGGACCCGCTGTACCGGAGTTAGATTCCTCATGTGTTTAACACACCTGGCCAGTAAGGCTGATTCTGATATCAGCACTGCTAAAGCTGGAAGGCAATGATATGGCTCCTACAACCTGAAAAACTCACAAAATTCTGGTTTACTACTGCTTGGGTCAAATTTTTGTAACTTTAGTTATTATTGACATTGGTTCAAGTTAAGACTATACCCAGCTGCTGAGATCTAGGAACACAAAACCCAAGTTGGAAATATGACTAGGGAGTTGTTTTTGAAGCCATGATGGATGTTAATAATGAACAGTTAGGGTAACTGCCCTAATTTCTTTCCTACACCAGTGGTGTGTGGTCCTGTTCTTCTAATTTACAAAAGCAATTATGTTTCTAAGGGAACATAATACCACTTGGATTAATAATGTGTAATTATTTCAACTTAGACTCCTGTCGAAGGTTAAACAGCTTGTGAGCTTTAATAATTCTGAAAAGCTCATATGTGCTTTTATTTCTAGTCAGGCTATTTTAACTCCCTTTATGTGGGCATATGTCTATCGTCCTTAGATCATCGGCAGTTGGTCCAAAATGCTGCAATCTGTTTGCTGACAGGTACTCAAAACATGAGCATGTGACACCACTGCTTGCTTCACTCCGTTGGCTCCTGATTCAGTTCCAGGTTTAAAATAATTCCTCTGACCTCTAGAGCTTCAAATACTTCTGCTCCCTCTGGTCTTTTACATCCCTATGTTCCTACTAGACAGCTTAGGTCTAAAGATCAGATTCCTCCAGTGGTCCCGAAGGTCTGACTAAACACTAAAGGTGAATGTGCCTTTTGTAGAATGCCCCCCCCCCCCCGCCTCTGCGTATTCAGATGGCATCAGCTCTGTCTTTAAATGTCAACTTATTTTTATTTCCTTGCTTTTAATCAGTGTTATATTTTTAATCTGGTTCAAACTGCTTATAATTTTGTTTTCTGGTCTGGAGGCCACAATGCTGTTTGGGGTGATGTACCTTTTATATTCTCTTTTTGCAAAGCACTTTAAGTTTTTGTTGATTTTAATATATAAACCCGACTTGTAATAATAAAGCCATAACCTTTTCATAGTGGCTATACAGTATATTGACAATCACAGCATTTGTTCAAAGAGAAATATGGGTCTTTTTCTTACAAGTCAAAGGTGACTTGAAGCAAACAATGTTTATTGTATTAAAATAGTACTTCAACAATCAAGAATTTGGATGTGTTGTGCTAGTAGCTAAGGCCACCTTGAACCCCTAGGCTCAAACAAAAATATTATATTCAAAGTTTTTAGCTTCAGTGAGGCTCAAAGTGACATCACTTGGGGCAGTTTAGCAGATTTTTGTGCAGCTCCCTCCAGAACCACAAAAGGCTTTTATACAACTTTTAAAAATACTTGGAAAAGTAAACCTTCTGAAGATATTGCCACTTTGTATATTTTTTTTTTAAATGAGACTAATTTATGGTGAACATTTCTAGAAAAAGGTTTTGAAAAGTAAAATATATTAAGTAAAAACACAGGATGAAATCACTAAGCATAGTTCAATTCTGTATGACTATTATTTAGTCAAGCATTAGTTCCTGCCTTGGGTACATTCTGATTAAATATACTTTTGTTATGCTCAAGCTGACAGAGAAGTCACAGTCAGCAGCTACATTCACACACTACAAACGATGGCGGGGTATATTTTATTTATTGATATATTTAAAACTCCAAGTCCATGCATTATACATGTGGTGTAAAGGTCCATATAAATCTTTGCTAAACAGGGAGAGCAATTTCACAGGTAGATGCAGTGGGATCCCATTTATAGAAGTGACAAATGAAAATATGATGGCCTAAATAGAAGACATTTAACATATTTGTGTATAATTTTAGGTTGTTTTTATTGTTGAATCAAAAAGCAGCTTCATACTTGTTGGCAGTGACTAACGCATTGCAACGTAAACACACTATGTCACAAACCATAAGCACTCAGTTGCACATTACTTGTTCCTGTCAGAAACACTCTTGCTGCCGTTCCTGCTCTATCTGGAGCACAAGCGAATAAGTAGCATTGTGCTTCGTTATGATGGTATATGGAAAAAATGATGTGTGGCATATGGCAAAATGGTGTGGGAGGTGCACAGAGAGAGAGAAACAGGATTTACACACTACAGGGGAAGTGTCCGCCTCACTCTGCCCACTTCAGTCTACAGTTCTTTGGGTGGAGCTACATTACAGAAGTGATGAAAAACCTGATAGACTTTTGTTCTGTGTTCAGCATCAGCCATTGCCACTGAAATGTTTAAATGACAATTTTGCTGTAAGGATTCTTACGTCATATTACATGTACAAAGTATCTTTGGAGATGCATTATTGTTATTAGTTTTCTTCCATCAAAGGGAAATGGAGGGAGTGAGTGGGAGAACTGTTGTCCTTGCTGCTGGGGAACTTTGATCCTCCACCAGGGGTCACTGTTGTGCAGTGAGATTGATCGCTAGTAACCTCTCCTGAGAAGATCAATGAGTTCAGGTCTTTATGGAGCCGCCCTCCAACTGTGCATCTTAGTGACTAGTTGCATGTGTGTCTGTGCAAGTGCCTTGTATTATTCACACTGTGGAGATGGAAATCTGTTTATACACTCACACTGTGGGGACTCTGCTCACCTCATGGGGACAAGATGTAAAAATCTGTGAATTGTAGGGTGACGACTTGGTTTAAGGTCTGATGTGGGTTGGGGGTTTGGAGAGCAGTGGTTATAGTAAACATTAGCACATGTGTCAGTAGCCAGCTGACTGCTCACTTGTGGAGTTCTCTGCCACGCAGTGGTTATAGCAAACATTAGCACATGTGTCAGTAGCCATCCGACTGCTCACTTGTGGAGTTCTCTGCCATGCAGCTACCTACTTGTCCATGTTTTCATTTGTCTGTCCGTTTACTCATCCATCTCTGATATACAATGTGAATGGTGGCACAATACAAAGAAATGAAATGCATGTTCAGTTGTACTGCAACTAATGTGGTTCATATTATTGTAATTAATGATTTAAGACAAAGCACTGTGTGACAATTCAGTGAGTTTGGGGCCCTTGGAGCACAACAAGCCCATGCTTATGTTTAACTACCAGTGTTCACATAGTGAATTTAAATAGGAAAATAAGTGGGATATAACTGAACTACACTACAAATGAAACACAATTAGCTGGACTAATTATAAAGTCATATACTGTACAAGCTAGTTTTACAACAGGTCCTTGTTCTGTGATATCACAGCCTAGAAGCTGCCCATCTTAAATAGCCACTTATCTCACTGCTGGACACAGGATTATATACATATTTCCCCCCCATTTCCCTTGTATAAACCTGTTCCACCTGTTTCTACTGTGGTCTGTAGATAATCTAGAATAATGACTTTTGTGGAAGTAGTAGAAACACCAAAGTTTAAAAGACAGCTAAAATAGCTGTCAGTAAAAAAACAAAGTGTGTAGTAAAGCATTGCATTACATTTTAAATTTTTACATGCAAATTGTTTAAAATTTGTACCTTATCAAATACACATACTGGAGTTAAAGTAAAATATTTCTCAGATATAGTTAAGCACAAGTATAAAACAGCTTAAAATGAAAATACTCAAGTACAAAAAGGACAGTAAACCGTAATTACTTTCTGTCCACTGTGCTTTAGTGCTGCCCACCCATGTACCAAAAAAATCTTTAAAAAAAAAAATTGCAAATATGGTTTCAAGGCTTCAAACAATGTCAAGGTGTGGATAAATGTGTGAAAACCTTTCACTAAAACCCATCATTTACTAAAAGATAGGCCTATTAGAAACATTGTATTTCTGTAGGCAGCTACCACAAAGGCAAAAAAGAAAATGCTGAGCTAAGTCTGTAGTTTCCTTAAATGGGCAAACCATCTGTTCCATGCAGCCTGAAGCCTCCCTGTTCTAATTGTCCCGTCTGCAGTGTTTGATATGCATAATTAGACTTTTAATAATCTTTGCGATGCAGGTGATGTTTGCCATGAGTTCAGAGATTTGCATTTTCCTTTTGATTGGACTTTATGAATCTCCCACTACCTGTGTCTTATTCTGTCCATGATACTGCACATAAACCCTTTCAGACACTTGCTGTACATGAAGTACAATATTTAATCTAGTTATTAAATGCTTAACTTTGCTTCAGCACCTACACAAACTTTGAAAGGACACAAGTTTGTAAAGCCATTTAAAATCAATAACCTTACAAGTTTTTGAAATGCAATGGGTTCCCTGATAGACTAGTGTTGGTACAGTGCTGCTGTGGCCCAGGTTCGAGTCAGGGTTGCGTCAGGAAGGGCATCTGCCATAAAACATGCCAAGTGTCAAAATGTGAAATGTCGCTGTGACGATCCTAACGGGAAAAAGCCAAAAGCAACTTTTTTTAAATGCAATATAAAATGTGCTGTTGACAGCGATGTATCCACATAGAATCATGCAACTGCATTTCAGTATTTATTTTGATTCAGTCTAATTGCCCTTACCTGTAGCAGCAGATTCTTAAAACAAAATGCACAGTTGAAATGAACACCATCTGCTCAATGTGTAAACAAGCAACTGTTTGCCAACAGATTTATATAGCTTTAGGTACTCTAACGCAAGATAAAGGGGATGTATCTTGTTCTCCTGGCACCAAATGGCCAAAGCTCTATTAAGCATGAATCAGAACTGGCCTCATGCATCAAATTTAAACTGTCATCTAACTACTCAGAAATGAATAGCTGCAATACTGCTTGAACTCAAAAACAGTCCACTAACATTTTAGATGCAACATTTCCTGTAGCAGAATTTTTGTACAAACATTCATGGTTTACACAATTAATCCTGGTGACTTGATTTTTCACCTATAGCTGCCAGCAATTCAACACACCAGCTAGGCCCATACCTCAGTGATGAGGCAGAAGGTGTAATTGTAAGACAGGGGTTGCCAATTCCAGTTCAAGTGCCGCTGCCTTGCTGAATTTCTAGTTCTCTGCCCTGCCCACAGTTGATTACCTGGGCAGGTGTGTTCAGTCAGAGGCTGGAAGATACCAATTCCCTTTTCCTCACTCCACCTAAAATGGTGTCTTCTAGCTTCTGACTGAACACAGCTGATCTAAGTAAATAGGGGGTAGGTGAGAGTTTGAAAACATGCGAGGCAGCAGCCTTGCGGATTGGCCACCCTGTTGTAAGGTAACGTTTTAGTTGTACTGGGACACCTGAGCATTCTGTGCTGCTCTTGGGCATGGCAGACACCCCAAGTGGAAGCAAAAAGGCAGGAGGACATAAAAGGAGGGCTGTGAAAGAAAAACAGCTGACGTACAGGTGTAGGAATATTTATAGGGAGATGAAGTGATTAGAGGCACAGGCCTGCTCCTGAAGCACCTATTCTCATCTTCATTAGTTCAATACAGGATGCAGCTGAACTGCTTGAGTCCAAAACTTGCCACTGTGCACAAGTTTTTGTTTTTTTTTTTTTTAAATACAATGGTTTTTTTTTCAGATAGGGCATTAGTGTTCAAGTTATAAAAGGGGCAACTGAACTACTTGCCTGGTATCCTTCATGAAACTTTCCCAGCTAACAAAGTTAATCTACCTTTCTCTGCAACAGTTGAGTTTGTAGCATAGGTACAAAGATCTGCAGATTGTCATGCTAAGGAACTGACATGCTTTTTCCTCCTTTTGCATGGCTCATTGTTTACTTTACACTAAACTGAAAGTATCACTTGTTGTACAGCAGTGAAGCAGTTTCCCTTTGAGTGCAGTGCCATCTGAGACAGTTCATGAGGGGAAATGGTCCTCTCTTTTTACACTGAATCTACTATAGTAAAGAATGTGCAATTAATATTGGGCTAATAATCTAGGGCATATCCACAGTATGACATTGTGCAACCGGAGACTCATTTAAGAGATCAAAATGGAAGCTAAAAGCAGAATTTTATGGCCTGCTAGCCATGCCTCAAATTTAAGCGTTGTACAGTGGTTTACTGCAGTGATTTAGGCAAGTGGATCAACATCTACTCAGACTATACACTATCCTGTGGAGAGCTGTCAGTGAAATGTGTGAGTACCAGGACCAGACTGGAAATCAGGTACGAAACTACAGCATTTCAAAACCATTCTGCAAATCCTACATTTAACCTCAAAGCATTAAAGGGATCAGTTGGCCTCACGCTGTCATACATTTAGAGGGCAAGGCTCTAGCACAATGGTAGTGTTGTCTGAATGCAGTGGTAGCGGCAGTTTAACGAGTACACTCACAGAAGTCACTGGACAAAGGAGCATTTCATCTGTGAATTCTGCTGCTGTGTCAAGTGCCAGCGACATGTTATGATGAGATAGGATACAAAGATTCTCTAAAACACCTAAAGTCTATACAGGGAACATGCATAATACCAACACCCCGTTATTAAGCAGGTTATGAACTGAATAGCATGTTAAGGCATGAGATGGTGACAATGCTAATATTCACAGTTGATGCAAGGTCACTGGTGCTTTAGACAGTTTATTGGATTCTATGCAAAGATACTGTGGAGGTAGATAAAGAAAGGGAGGCAGGAAGGACTATGGGCTTTTGAATGAGGGAAATGATTAACAGGGTACAGAAGTTCTGTAAGCAACAGTGTGATAGGGAATAATTTTAGTTAATGCACCTTAAACTATAGGCCACCACTCTTAACTCTACATTTACAGGCCAGAATATGGCAACACCTTATCCATTTGATCTTGCATTCCAAGTTTGGTTGCTGCATTTCTGTACCAATTAAAATTAATAAAATGCAAAAGTCAGAAAATTAGGAAATGCAAAACAACTAAAGATCTCAGGACAAATGAACAAGCCATTCATCTTTGACCCTGAGCTGAAAAGGTCAGACAGTTAACCTTAATTTTTAATTGTGCCCAGGTGCCAGTTACTTCAAGTTTGAGAGCTCATGGACTAGATGCACATGGTAGTATGTCACCTGCAGTTTGACATCTTTGAAACCAGCCACGTTTGGATAATGTTTTAAGATCAATGGCAGGTAAGCTGAAAATGAGCGGTAAGCCTACTATAGAGGTAGTTAAGTAACTTCAGCTTCACTTGTTTGTATTTTTTTCCCCCCACACTTCAGACTAAAAAAAACAAAAAAAAACTTCACAGGTTTGAATCTGCACTTGTTATCAAACATCAGCAGCTATTTAAGGTGTAAAGTTAGTATTTCACCCAAAAAATATTTTATATTTACAGACACTATCAATCATTTTGATGTTCAGAGCATTACAGGAGAAAGTACAATTTACCTTTTGATGTTTCTTTCTCTGTCCACCTCATCTCCTATTCTACTCCAGTGATTTCCACCATCACAGTAAGGGGGTTATCTGTGCAGGCAGACAGCTGTAAGGCAGTTTAAAAAGAAAAATTGTGGAGAGAAAAGTGTGCTGGTTGAAGTTTTATAAACTATTAAATGTTGACTGTTATACTGCATTATTGAAAAAAGTAAGCTTGACTGTATGCTTTACTTTGACAGCAAAAGTAAAATGCAACAAAACTGAACACCATTAGATGCTACAGTTTACATAAACCCATTACAGAATTTATAAGTGCCGCCCTTGTGATTCACCTCTGACCCATATTACTCCAAGCACAAAATAATCCAAGGGATTTTGAAATGAAAACAAATTTATAATAAGTCAACATTAGCACAGTATGGCATGGAACCCCCCACCTCCAGAATTACTGACCCAGAGTCAAATCATACCATTAATATTCTGGCCTCCTCAACATGATAGGACTGAATGACAGGCTAACTGTGCAGCTGAGGCAGACATTTCAGCTAAATGTAACACTGTGGCTGAAGTCTGTATCTTTGCGCATATATAGACCATAATCTTTCCTTAATATGCTGGTTATCATCCTGATATGTTCAGTGTAAACATACATGCAACATCCCTAATGTTAACAAATCAAAATGCAATTGCTTCCTAAACATCTATTGACATTAACAATGGTTATACTTAAGTGCTAAATATAAAAGCTGTTGAAAACATCACATCCGTGTCACAAGTTACCACATGGTCACTATACACTTCCAAAATCAATTTTGTTCTTGCATGGCCTAATTTATGTGTCTTATCACTCTCGTTAGTTTAAAATGCAGTCAAGTTAAACTACTGACAAGCCAAAGAGCATACATTACTCCCATACTCCCCTGCACTGGCTCCCAATTAAATACAGAATTAAATTTTGAATTCACCTTGTGAGCTTCAAAGTGAGTGCTGCGCCGGTTACGTAGTCCAAAACCTGCAGAAAGTGAATAAAATATGCCCTCATTATTCAGGGAGATTTCAAAAACCTGCACAGTAGTTTGAGATATGTAATAAAATTGGCATTAAATGTAAAACATGGTAAATTTCTTTGTTTGAATTACAAAACTAATGAGGCACATAAATCAATACTATAATACTCCTGGATGACTGACATGTACCACCATGCATGTTCAAGAGGTATCTGTTACTACACAATGAATTAAACGTAGCCTCTAGGCTACTATTTAAAAATTCAGTTTCACACAAACCGGCCTACATTTAATTGAACACAGGCATCAGTGCAGGTTTCAAAACAGTCCTTGCCAAGTGTGACTGGCAGATTCTGTCACAACAGATACCAGCTTAGTCTCCACATACATGTGATAAATGAGCTTTAATATTAAAGAAAGAAGCAGCTGATGAAAACCTACATAACCTTAAGTTTAAAAACTAAACACTACCAAAACCACAACAAGTAAAACAGAACACAAATGAACAACTTGACAAAATGGAATCACCACAGTAATTTTGTGAAACAGAATAGTACCGGGCATGAGTCCACACACAAACCACAAGAACTGCTGGGGAAAAAGTGTCCTTTCACCACAAGCGGAGCACAGCTGAGCAGCAAGACAAACAAAGCGGCAGCATGGAAGCATGACTAGCAGGACCATAGCACAGCAGAGGAACCACTGAGCTCTTCAACAAAGAGTAGCAACTGACAACAAACTGGAAACCGAAGTGTGTGAGCTGATAGCTTAAATACACAATCTAATTGACTGATTGCAAACAGCTGAGTTCAATCAAAGCTGGTGATGGGGAGCTGTAAAACAGGAACAAATGAGTGTAGGGTGAGGTAGCAGAAGTGTTTAAAAGTAAAAGCATGAAACAGGAAGTGCATGAAAGTTGTGACAGCATCTCCAACTTGATGATGTACCTGCCCACAAGAGGATAAGGATAAGGATAAGGATAATCACAATCACAATCACCTTTATTGGCCAAGTATGTTACACACAAGGAATTTGTTTCCGGTACAGAACCTAGGCAGCCATCGGCAGCGCCAACTCAACCGATGGCTCTAACCATCGGGGGCAACTTGGGGGTTCAGTTTCTTGCCCAAGGACACTTTGACATGTGGACTGCAGGCACCGAGATTTGAATCTCCGACCCTCCGGTTGGGAGATGACTGCTCTACCCACCGAACCACAGTCGCCCCCATTGTATTGCTCTGTTGGTCAGTCCAAAGCCTCGATGCAGACAGAAATATCTTAACAACTACTGGATGGATGGTCATAACATTTTGTACTGACTGTGGTGGTCCCCTGACCTTTCCTCTGGTGCTGTTATTTTTGTTTTTTAATAAAATATCTTGACAACTATTGGATGGATTGCCATGAACTCTTACAGATATCCATCTCGAGGCTGTTACTGCAGGTTTGAGGCTGTTTAGTGGGAGACTAGAGGACATGAGTTCAGACTGTAGATAGAGGTGTGGGGCAGGTGCTGCATGGAGGGAGATCACTTGTTTGGGATTTTTTAGGGTTCCAGAGGCTGTGGGTCAGAGTCCTGGTGGTCAAAGGTCAAAGTTACCATGGCCTCACATCCATCCCATTTTCATGGTACAAATTATAGTTTTCTCTTGGATTAATTTCAGTAAGCCAGCAGTTTGTCCTCCATACAGCATAGGCTGGACATTATTTATCCAGTTGTCACAAAACTCAGTTTCTTTGGAATTTCCAAGTCCCCAGTATGGGGCAATAGCTCGTCAAACACTCAGTGATGAGACCCCATTCGGTGATACGAGGCAGTCATAGGATTTGGAACATGTCACCCAGTGCAGTGGTGTACACATTTGCCAGTAAGTGCTAAAAAAGTTGATAATTCCCCTCAAATGTATTAAAACTAAAAGTAACTAGCCTGAAAATGTATGGAGTAGAAATCACAGATATTTTTGTTAGTGTAGGAAATAAAAGTAAAAAGTTGTCAGGAAAATAAATACTTAAGTAAAGTACAGATACTTCATAGAGCTACTTAATGGAGTAATTGTACTTTGTTACTTCCCACATCGCATGGGTTGTATGAGAGGGGAGGGACCAATGAGCATATGGATTGTATAGGTTGTCAAGATCAAGATTAAAGATTTTTATTGTCAGTTCACTATATGTACAGGACATACAGAAAACCGAAATACCACTTCTCTCTCACCTAGTATTGAATGCCATACCATTTAGGAAACTAAAACAGAATAAAAGTAGAGTAAAAATAGACTAAAAAGAATAAGAAAACTAAGTCAAGGTGACTAGGATAAAACTAAATGGTGCAACCTAATAGGCTATGACTCAAACCATGTACAATCAGTGACAGTAGTGCAAATAATGACAAGAAGATTGTCAGATGGTTGTGAGATTCAGATGCACATAGACAGAAGTGCAAATGACCAACAGCAGAAGATATGATGGTAAAAACAGTCAGCAGCAGATTTGCATGTAATATAACAAGAAGGGGGAATGTACTGGGTTTGTACAAAACAGCAGAGGTAGTCTTTTTATGTCTTTGTATGTTCTGTGGTGGGTTACCATCCAGGGGCAGAGGGGGGCAGGTAATGGACAGCGTTCAGCATCCTCACAGCCTGGTGGATGAAGCTGTTTGTAGGTCTGGTGGAGTGGTCCTGAAGACTCTGATACCTTCTCCCTGAAGGCAGGAGTCTGAAGTGGGAGTTTGCGGGGTGGGAGGTGTCATCAGCAATGCTGATGGCTCTGCGGGTGAGGCGGGTGTTAAAAATGTCCGTAAGGGAAGGCAAACGGGCACCGATGATCTTGCTGGCTGTTTTCACTATGTGTTGCAGGGTCCTTCTGCAGGAGGCAGTACAGGCTCCGTACCACACAGTGATGCAGCCAGTCCTCAGAGATGTTCACCCCCAGGAACTTGCTGCTGCTCACTCTCTCCACTACAGCACCGTTGATGGTCAGTGGTGGATTCTTTAGAGGTTTTCTCCTGAAGTCCACAACAATCTCTTTAGTCTTCCCCACATTGAGGGAGCGGTTGTTGTTCTTACACGACTGGACCAGTTGGCACACCTCACTCCTGTGTCAGAAATTCATATTATGACAATAATAATGTATAAACCTCACACTACAGTAAGCAGCGGGACACACTTCCAGCTGATTTTATTTACAGCTGGAATAAGAACACCCATCTGCTTGGTCAAACACAGTCAGCACTTTTAATGTATTGTAAAGCACATGCGTACAGTGGAGCGTAGGCGGAACAAGACAAGCCATAGAGCTATTCAGGACTATTGAAGATGTCAAAGATGTAATTGAAAATAGGAAGGTTATGTTTCTTCCCAGATCCATGTCCTGAAATTATGAACTGTTTATTTGTGTATGTGAAGATGTGTGCATGAGTGGAACAGAGATTATATGTTGTCATTTCTGCTGTCACTTTATGTTTTAATTCTACAGTAGATTAAATCAGTTCAACATAATAGATATTTGGTGAGATGGACCATGTCTCCATCCTTTTATACAGTATGTCTTATAGCAACACAAACACATAAAACAGGAAAGCTCTTCATAATAGATAAGCGGGTTTGTGACAGATTCCAGCCTGTCCACAGGACTTGGTGCCCTAAGATTTGAACAACAAATTGCAGTGCATGCACATGCTGCTAGACTGTCACCAATTCTGATTCGCTCTCTGTCTCTCTGATATGCATTAGCACAACTTCATCATTTTTTGGAGAAAAGAAAAACATTTCAAACACAAAAATGTGTATGAAGCCAGTGTTTTTTAGAGGCTGAAAGAGAAATAAAGGATTGCAAGGTGTTTATAGACTTGATTCTTGGAGGTTGATTGAATGCTTAGAAGATACGCTTTGTGACATTAGATATCTGAGCGGGTAGAGGATGGGAGGTTAATCTCATTGTCCACACTGATGTATCTGAAGTGACTATTTTTGGCAGTGATGTCGTTTCTGAATACTCCTTGGGTTCCAAGGGCAAAGAAAGTGTCCATCGGAGCTAGTGCACTGATTGCTTCAAGATTTGATTAAACTGTCAGCTGTACTCCAAATGTAAGACAATAGCATTGAGATAAACTCACCTTCTCTCCTGAGGTCATATATAATGCAGTTGAACAATATGGTTGTGCACTCCTCCGGTACAATAGGACATTTCTAGATAGTTGTAGGCTTTGTTGAACTGTCATACCTAAATAGTTGCTTTAGGGATGTAAAGATACCAAAAACCCATGGTACAATATTGCCACAGTAAAAAGTCCACAATAAGATAATTACAACAATATTGTAATACTTTCCGTTCCTACACAAGCAGCCAGACGTTCTTGTGGTATCAATGTCCTTTTATTTGTAATAACTTAACAGGCTTCCATGCTGTGTTTTAGCACATGCTAAAAAGCTCTTTTGAAACTCCCAACATTCAACACTCCACAACAACACCAACAACTGCCTGCTCTTCCTCGCTCTCTCCTCCCACACACCTCACAGCGCCCCCCTCTCACATTTTTTCAGGCAATAACATGTAGAACCATATAGCAGGATGCTAGACATTAGAACCATATAACTAGATGCTAGACATCAGAACCATATAACTAGATGCTAGACATCAGAACCATTACAATATTAAAAAATGAAGGAAACATCTAAAAAAAAAAAGCCCCTTACTAAATAATAAGTCAGCCTTTTTTGTATGATGTATGTAAATGTATTTTAAAGATAATGCAGCAGTCAGTAGTAGTCTTTAAATAAAACATTGCAGCAGCTGGATCTTAAACAAAATGGAACATGGGTGTTTTAGTACCTCCTAGGTATGTTTAACCGCCGTAGTGACATGTGGTCGGGTTCTCAGGACCAGAACAGTTGAAGCAGGTAACCCCCGACCACCAGGGGCAGTAGGGGGCAGATTGCTGCTTGGACCCCAGAACAAAGAGAAGACACACTGAAATACAGTAGAACAAGCCACATAAAGTTGAGATTTGTACTTTACTGGAGATTTTTTTCAAACATCATGGTCTATTTTTACAAGAGAAAATACTTAAGGGTAGTTTCTAAGTGGTTGATTTTGTTTAGGTGCATCTGGTTTGTTTGTTAATATCTGTTTAAGTGTAGCACACAGCTGTGCCCCAACCGCGATGTGAGATGAATCCGGGAAACTAGTATTGCTTTTGTTTGGCAGTATTTACATGTTGTTGTGCATTTTGTCAGTTTCCTTTCTGCCCGTGAGATTTCTTGAAATAGGAAAACTGAAATGCTGCCACACATCAGCTCTAAAAGGTGTTGACAGAGAAGCCGCTATGTCAGTTTCAAATCCTGCAACTTTAACGCAGTTATATCAGCAATATAATCATATGTAATATTCTGGTAGACACGATCACTGTCCCATGATGTTAGCAAGACATTTTTTTATCCTGATATTGCAAAATCACAAATATCATTATATCCTTAGTTGTTATTCACAAAAACTACATCATGGAGGATTGTGTGTCTCATCTTTACTTTGTATAACCAACAAAAATGGAAAGACAGCGGTGTATCTACAAAAATCTTCATCTAAAATGGCCTCTTTGGTAAACAAGGTACAGTATAATCTTTAGAAAGTAATGAGAAGGTAAAAAAATAACAACAACCCTTCATTTAGGAATGGGTCATCTCTTCGTACAGGGTAGCTGTGACTCCTAAGTAGGACACCAGTCCAGCCCATGGCTGTCGTCTTTAGCAAACATAGATTAGCAGCCTTCCTATACAAATTTATTTACCACATATTACAAAAGCAGGCTGTGGGGTAGGAAACCAAAGCCCAGTAAATCATTAATTGATGATCCTGCAATTCCACTCTTACTACAATATTTCTAACTAACAAGCTCATATTTTTGCCTGAAACATTCTCCATACCATTTTCTTTTTAATAGGGGCAGCAGAAAGGCAGAGTACTCTTCTGTAGAGATCTTTAAATGACCTTGTTTCCAGTCCATTCCTCCCTAAGGTGAAACATATTTATTTTTCTAGGTGGTTGCAGCTAAAGAAAAGAGGAATACTGTATATGAAGGACCATTGTCTCACAGGGTTGAACACAGGTGTATGAATTAGGCTGTCATGAACTGTATATAGTCGGGAAGGTAGTGGATCTGAAACACACTGAAATAATACTTCCTCTTTCCAGTAGGAAAGTAATTTCTTTAACAGGACGGGTTCCCTGAAAAGGTGTGGGTTTTCTATTTCTGGTGAAAAATATGATTTTCAAACACAGTTAAATCACTGAGCCCACTGAGTGAGATTTTATCCTGCTAAATTTTTATTTATTTATGAGACTCCACAAATTTGGAGTTTTTAAGTCCATTCTGTCACCACCAGTTTCTCTGATGCTCTGCTCAATCCTCCTGTAATGATGCCAATTAACCTGGAATCACAGTTTTATTAAAGAGTGGAATCAGCGCACATCAGCCAACTACGATTGCTAATTGACTTAATTGTTATTAATTCTGGCATTACATTCCAATTAAAGATAGCAAAACACTGATTTCATTTTCTTTTCATTTTATGGTTGGAGATTAGGAGGGCATTGATCACACCTGAATGACTCAGTATGAGTGTAGCTAATTAAAGACTGAGATTGCAATTAAGATAATGAGTCTTTCTAAGTTTTCAGATGGAACACAAACAATTTTTTAACCCTGTCAGTCAGGGACACATGACTTTAACCACTTAGTGTACAGTGTACTATATAATGCCATTCACAGTTCATTCCTAGCACGTACCGTTGCGGGCTGAGCATCATAGACAACATATTCCCCACATATACGATGTGGTGGCTGGAATGTGCTTCTTTCAGCTGCATGTAAGCGTGAATGGGGGTCCTGCAGATAAATTCACACTGATGATGTAAAGTTGCTTTTCTTGTCCTTTATGAACTTATTTAAGTTTGAGAGCTTGTCACTAGCATGACTCATTGCTGACATTTGTTAAATGTGCATTGATAACATCCTTCATGACACACAAACGTTTGCACGCATCTTTGGAAAAATAAATGTAATTCTAGCCTAGAGCAGTGTTTTCTGGCCTTGTTTGTGAAGAAAATTCATGCATAAGAAAAAGTAACTAACCATTGTTAGCCATATTCCTCTAGTTATGATGTAGATCTGGATGTTTTTGTTCAATTTTTGCAGTCTGCTAATGGGTAACTGTCTCCTTAAGAACAATTAAGTGCACATTGCTATCGACCTTGTTTTTAAAGTGCTGCAACTCCCGGACGGAGTAAGTGCTCTATGTAGCTAAAGATTTATTTACAAATCACCTTTGACAATAAAGTGCTTCACACAGTAAAAAGCCTGATAAAATACAATACCCATAGCCTCCTCTAAACACTCAGAGTATTACAAAAAATGAGAGAGAGAGACAAAAAGACAAACCAAATAATATCAAATACAGAAACATCAGTCCTTAACAGTTTAACACAATGTGTTGGATGATACAATGTTGGTACAAATTTAGGTAGAAATGCACTACAGTGCAATGGTTAGCTGACCTGAGTCACTGTAGGTTTCTGTATTGACAGAAATTCACAGGGCGTCCACCATGTAAAGCCTGATACTGTAGGTAATAACAAAAATTTTATATTTGATTATATATCCCATTCACAGTCAACAAAGACAGGCCAGAGCTGGGGTTATGTGCCTCCAGCAATTTGAATTAATATGAAGAAAGGTCGGAGCATTTGGGATCATCCTCAGACTAGCTACAGCTCCCTGGCTAATGCAAGAGTATAGCAAATTACAAAAGTCAAGGCATGAGGATGCAATAGTATGGATTTGTTTTACAGCACATTGAAAAAACAGAATATACCTAATGTTAGAGATATTTAGTTAGTTTGAAACATTGCTGAATTAAATTTCTGGGAATTTGGTGCAGCATGTGGATCTTTTATCTGCTTTTTGCCTTAAAGATAATTTTGAAATTACATTATATGAAGGGAAAATTAAGACTGTATTTCAAGAGTTAAATGTTACCGAATACTAAATAGACTGATGAAACAAAAGCCTGGACTTTGGTCATATTCAGCTGTTTCTCATGTTCTCTTATTTTTGATGAGACAACAAACAGATCAGACACTTCTATCATGATTAGCTTCCGTTACAGGAACACAGTCCGATTGTCTCCTTTTCCTTCCCAGCTACCTGATTCTCTGACTTCATGTAATGGCACATTGCCAAACCTGAGTCCAGTACATACAATTTTTGTGACTCCGTGTGCCTCCTGTTCAGTCACCTGATTGCTTGTAATTAGAAAATATGAACCTAAATTAACCAAAAACAAAACTTCTACAAAGTAATGTTTTTGCTCTCATACAGGAATTAGTCACTGGTTATTGGACTGTTAACAGCACCCACATCAGATGTGCCAGCGCTGTTTTGATACAGGGCTTTGTTAAAGACTGTCAGTCTCCAGTTGACAGTTTCCCTCTGACACAAAGTTGATAATTAATGAATCATTAATGGTTTTCTTCATGCATTTCTCACCATAATAATGAATGAAAACTGCTGAAAACCAACTGTTCTTCCACTTCTTGGCATATTCTAAGTGCCACTGTATGTGTGTTCAGAGGTGACAGTCTTGTTCTAAGGCTTGTTGTCTTGAAATGGCTCATTAAAAACAATACTGGTACACATATGTGTAATTACATATTTTCCTTTGGATTTCCTCCAGACACAAACGCTGACCTGATTTCCCTAATCATTAAAACCTCAAGTCCAGTGCTGGTTACAGAGACATTTCTGCACAGTGATGGTGCAGCAGGGCTGAAAGGGACCAAGACTAATTTACTGAAATATCCTGATGCACTGGGGCGTCCTGATGAGTGTGCAGTGGGATGGTTGTTTGATTAGAATGGCAGACAATTTACTGTTGGGTAGAGCATGATCTATGTTGTAAGAATGGCTACATATGCACAGTTTATCAAATTCGGGGAACACGATTTGTCATCTTTTATTCATTTCTTTCACCTTTATATTTCTTTCTTTAGAATAACAGTGACTGGTACTTATAGGTGTGAGCTGTGCTGTTTAAAGGTCTGGACACTGGTGATGTTACTATTTCATCCATTCATCCATTATATATACTGCTTAATCCTGAAGTCATGGGGGGCTGGAGCCAATCCCAGCTGACACTGGAAGAGAGGCAGGGTCCACCCTGGATAGGTCGCCAGTCTGTCACAGGGCTGACATGTAGACAAACAACCACACACACACTCACACTCACTCCTACAGGCAATTTAGAGTCGCTAGTTAACCTAAGCTGCATGTCTTTGGACTGTGGGAGGAAGCCGGAGTACCCGGAGAGAACCCACGCAGGCACAAGTAGAACATTCAGACTCTACACAGAAAGGCCTCAGGTCGGCCCGAGCTCGAGCCCAAAATCTTCTTGCTGTGAAGTGCTAACCACCGCGTCACCATGCCACCCCCATGTTACCATTGTGTATATATATGTATGTGTATTTGTAAGCAACCAAACAGAAAAACAGGACTCTAATTCTAGTTTACTATGGACTGAATTGTGCTATGATTCCTACAACACTAGCTTTATTGTATTTCATGAAGACAAATGCCTGTGTGTGAACCACTTTGGTATAATTTATAACCCATTCCACAGCACTTTGTTCACAGTGATCACTAAGGTAACACTGGAAACTTATTTGGACAGAAATGGGTAGAAAGGAAAACAAGTGATGAAAAAGGTGTTGACAGATGAATTCATAGAAATCTGGTTAGATGAGGGGAACAATGAAAGACATCTCTGCCGCTGGATTTTGTTAATATTTGATTTGTCTCTCCTTCTAAAAATGAGTAGGGAACAAAGTGGATTTCACAGTTTTGTGTCCCATGGCCGTTTCCAAAAAGGAGAAGCCTTTATTGTATTTTTGTTTTTTGTGTTCATATACAAATTGCAAGAAAAAGGTAGAAGATTTTTTTTCTAGTAAAATCTAACATATCCATCACAGTCAGAGATGTACAGTAAGAACAATTAGGGTGATTTCATGGCTAGAAGAGCCAGGCAGATTTATTGAGAAATTAAAATACCCTTTGAGGGAATACTGCATGTGCTCTTGATAAAATGTCCAGTTGCATAAGCAAAATAATTCCTCATAGGCAACACATTTTCTTATATCTGGCAAAAAATGCCCTTGTGGATTTGCTATTTTTGTTTTCTATTTATCTCATATTTGAAATTTGATCATGTTCTTTTTCACAAGCATAAAAATGCCTCCTAAATAAACAGTAAAATAATTATCTTGGCCCTGGAATATAAAAACAGGCAATTAGAACAACTGAATTAATCAGAGATAGGAAAATTTCGATTATACATGTTCCTATTAAGTTCCCTTATTTTCTGGACCACTATGAAATTATTTTGCTAGTTTTGCATTCCCCTGCAAGACTCATAAATAACAATGTTGTATTGTTAAAAACGTCATTATAAAGACATTCCAGCACAAAATCTGTCTTGTAGTAGTGGGAGCATCAGTAAACTGGACGATTCAGGCCCAGGTGTATTCACCAAATCTCACAACCTTGAATAAATAAAGGTAGCACTGATTATTGTATTCATCCATAATTTCTACAAATAATTCAGTTTGTTTTAAAATGTCAATGTACCTAATTTTACAGCAACGTCCCTGAATTTGACCAGTAGTAATGAGAAGTGTAGGCGGCTGTTGCTCCTCTGATACAGTGTCATCCCTATTTATACAATCTTTTGGATTTCTATACCACCTGAAGGCTCCACAGTATGCTGTAAAGATGGCTAACTGTTGGTCTCAGCTTCAGCTCAGTTGAACTATACATGACATATTTGCACAAATTAATTTATGCTCCACAACAGAATCCACTGACCACAGTGATTCCACTGAAAATAACTAGCAAACACCTTTACCACGTGGTTTTCATGATATGGCATGCTATTGTTGTATTACATAAGCAGGTTAGAAAGACTTAACCCATGTATCATCTCTCACCCCTGCTCTACTTCAACTGACTGCGTTAAATGCAAAAAGGTTGGAACTCTGACCCATGAACTGTAATGACCTATTGTTGACATGTGTGTCAATTATGTGCACATTGCTCAGCGTGGGCCCAATCAAACTACAGCTCTCCCATTCAGCTCTTATTCCTGTAATAAGTTTCATAGTGAGAGGAAATTCATTTTCACACGTCTAACAGCCCCCAACTGTCAGGCACTGCCAACGCATAAAGATGGACCTTATTCATCTATTTACCCTAAAGCAAATTTGCCTTTTCTCTACCTTAGTAATAGAAAAACTGTAGCTTTAACAAAGCTAATTCCCTGATTAGCAATCTTAGTGCTTGGATGGGATATGGTATAAATAAAGTTATAAAATGGCCCATAAGTGGGGTTAGAATTATGATGACTTAATAATGAGTAGACACTCAAACATCTCAGTAAAAATGATTTAGTCAGATCCTCAGAAGCTCTTTAAGCCATTTGGGAGTGCTGGTAATGTTATGTACTGTAGATTCATTTAATGTTATCAAGCTGTGCAGACCTCATGCTTGGTCATTGCCATATTTCCTTCTGAATGCAATATTCAACATATGGGCTCTGCCATAAAAGGATAGTCATCTGGACTTAACAAGATGCAATGAGAGTTCTGATTCATGTACGTGTTTTATCCCCAAAGATGGTATATACATTTATGAAATCAAAATATAGAGTATATGGAAAATGGTAACAAAGGGACAAAGAATCCAGGGGACACAGTGTTCATGGAAATGATATAAGCTGTTTAATAACCAGCATAAAAAACTGTGTTCTTTCTTAGAATGATTTTATTAAAGTGGATATCATACATTTTGATAGGTGGTCATTTAGAATTTCTTCATGATTTGTTAATATAAGAAACTGTCCTCCTGTAAATTACAGCAGTAGCCTATAAGTCAGCAGGGTATTATGACAAAAGTTAGGTGTCATTTGTTTTTCCAAAAATATAACTCACTTTGCAATGACTGAAAAATAATTACTGGTGTTTATTTCTTCACCATTAACCACTCTTACCGGCTGTAAATATAACTGCTAAAGGATCGCATGAGAAGTGAAAACATATTGGTTGATTTGACCGTTCCATCAGCATGTCTACCTGACCTTCATCATCATGAAAACAATCATAAACATACAGTGTTGTGTAATAATTTAGATTTGCACACAGGTATACAGTGGAGAGAAGCAGGGCCACTTTATAGCCAAGGCAGGTTAACACTGTGGCAGATGCTGAGGTTGTATAAACCAGAACTTGACAAGGAACATAAAGTGGTCTCAGGCAAGAGAAACCACAGGCTTAACACAAACTATAAGGATTGTATAACAAGCCTTTTCATAGCCGGTGAAAAACTAAACAAGGCTCACGCTACAGTACAAACCAGTCCCTGAACAGACCCAGACAAAAACACTGAAAATGTCTGAGCAAGGCTAGTGAAACAGGCGGTAGCTTAAAAACACCTCAAAGTCAATGTAGTCAACATTATTTAACCAAATAAATGTATACAGGCGTATCTTTGGAGATAAATGCTTTCTCCATTACATCACATTATAATAACTGCCTTGGATAATGGCTGATACTGTATCTCATGTGAAAAATACATATGATTATTTTTCTGTCCTCACATCTCACCATCACAGGAGAGAAAGGAGCGAGGAGTAGCCTGGTGTAGGTGCTGAGATGATAACTAAATGAATTGTTCACAGGACATTCATTATGGCTGCACAGGCTGTGTTAAGTCACCTGAAAGCTCTCTGTAATGCTGTGGCAGCTGTGGCTGTCACTCTATAGATGGATTAGTGTCTAGTAATCATACTTAATTATTATCCCCACCTGCTTGTGGACTGCCTGAGATTGTGGGACCTTGTAAAACGCAGAGCTGAGAGCCAAGCAAGCATCTCTGGGGAGCTGGCTGAATGTCACCAGGCAAGACAGCTCGGCCAAGAAACATTCAAGGCTGTCAGGCTGGCCCAGCGCTTTTGGAAAACCATATTAAAACAAAAAGGTCACCAGTTCAGCAGCAGCCAATACGTCCATCTACACTGGCGTGCCATGCCCAAGTGTCCTATTAGATCTTAAGAAGTTATTATAATGATCATTTTCAAGAAGCAACATCTGCTCAACAGAACTAAGTGTAGGATCACAATATAATTTCTTTTGTGTATGACAAAAAAGAATTAAATTACGTGTCGCTCAAGCTGTTTGACATTTTATTTGCTTTCAAATATTGAATTCTGAAAGATTATTGTCTCTTTTGATGTTATTCTCCTTCCTGAAGTCTCTTGTGTACAGAAGCAGAATGTAAAGATGCAGTACTGTGCAAGATGTCTTAGACTAACTGGTTAGCATATCTTAACATAAAAACTGTAAAATGAAATAAATGACTAGCCCAACTTTGTCCGAAGTTAACAGAATTGTGTGTGTGCATGCTGGGAGTTCCTTTCAGGTCTAAGTTCATTCAAGGCTAACTTAATTTAATCCAAACACATACCAGCATTTTGGTCAAACTCTAAAATGAAAAATCTTAGATTACAGGAATGAATAAATGGTTTTAGATTCTGAGAAATATATATTAATTCAACAGCAACATTATTATGTATTTTTCAGTGGTAGTGCCACAAGTAGTACTGTAAGTGTGATCTGCATATTAGACTTGAGAGGGGCCATCCACCTTCACTGGCATGATCTGGGGATAATTATGTGATTTCTACATTTTCCTTCAGCTGAATCAGATGTAGCAGTGTGATTGAAGCATGCAGTCACTGTGTGGAGATAATTTGCTTTGTTGGACTTAATGTTATTCTAGACCTGAAAGTTCTACAGATGTAGAAAAGGTAATTTTGCATCTATTTTCAGAGATCAAAGGTATATGAGTTTTTGTCTGCTTTTTAATTAATTTATATGGTATCTCCTAACAAACTGTTTTGTTTATCTTTTACAGTAACTGAATTGCTGCCTGTGGAAACAGATGTCTCCACATCTTTCATTTCATTGCAGGGTAGCTTGCAAGATCTAAGAATCCTGCTCCACAGGAAACCACAACAGAATGTGAAATTCAGTCCATAGGAGACATCTAAAGTGTTTCTGTTTGTTTACCAACAAACCACCCAGTCTCACGGTGGGATTTAAAACAGCTACGTTGGTCTGCAACACAAAATACACAATAACACCTTAAAAATTGTAACATTGCAATGTTCTTCTCAATTGAAAATTGAAACCAAAAGTAAATGGTTATATTTAAGCCCAGAAAGTAGATGGCCTAGAAAGGAAAATGCTCTGGGGTCAGTAAAAACATACAAAACACAGCATCAGACATGTGACACAATCTCCGGGTCTCTGCATAAAAGTCAGGTGTTTCGTAGACCCACCCATCCACCCAAAGATAATCCATTGGTATGGTGTTTTTAACATTATAAAGTTCAAAACCACAGACCTTCAACAGCCACTACATGTTAACTTCCTAATCCACACACATCCACAGTGTAGCTATTCTACATTTTGCAGTGAGACCTGGCTGAACAAAATAAAGTCGCAATAAAAACTATTTCAAAATAATGTTATCATGCCTAATGAAGAAAATCACTGAGGAAAAGATTCAGAATCTGCTTTATTGGCCAGGTGTGTCGGACACAGGAGGATGTGTATGTACATATCCCCATGCAAGGGGCAAGTAAACAGTAAATCAGAGTAAGGCTGTGTAATATAACAAAATAAGCTGTATTAACAGCAACAAACAGTGAAAACAATGCAAAATAAGCAGTATAAACAATAGTAGCTGCAGTAAACAATGCAGACAGACAAAGGAATGTTCATTGAAATGAGATAAATAGAAATTAAAATTGAGCACTTAAAAATAGAGCCCTGTACAGATCTTTATAATGTGTACAATGTATAATTACAGGTATTGCACTGAGGGTTATTGTCCAGTCATACTGTCGTTGGTTAAGTGTTTATCAGAGTGACGGCCCAGGGGAAGAAACTGTCCCTGGAAAAGAAATATGTCTTTATTTGGTAAATGAAAATGTACAAAAGCTGCATTTCTTTAAATTGGTGCTGAAGTTTTAAAAAACTGTACCTGCATTCAGAGGTACCAAAGTACTGAAAGTAAATGAATGCTTAAAATCACTGAAAAGTCTACAATATGAGTGCTCGCATGTTTGTTTTAAAGATGCATATGTGATGGGTTTTGTCAACATAGATCCCATGTAGATGGCACTGCCCACTATTTCTATTAGGTAGGTCTGTCCCCTTTTTAAGACTGATAAGTTTCATAAGCAACCATTTTATTATTGTTAATACTAGACTCTTGACCCCTCTTCTTTAGCAGTTGGTGGCAGTATTGCACCAATTCATTGTTTGCCAACCTCCAATAAACCTCAGAAGAAGAAGAAGACAAGGAAGAAGAAACCCTTTTGTCTATTGCCGTTCCACACTCCGGCCTAGCAGGGTGAGGTAATGCTGCTTTAGTTGGCTTGCCAGCCACCATTAAACTGCAGAGGAAGAAGAAAAAGAAGACGAAGAAGAAGTACAACAACAACAACAACAAAAACAACAACCACCACAACCATCACCCTTTTGTTTGAATCTGCTAGCTAATGTTTGATGCAGGTCTGTAGCAAGTAAATTCTTTTTTCTAAGTACAATTTTGAAGTATCTATATGTACATATACTCAGTATTTTCATTTTGTGCTACTTCACTCTTCAACTTCACTACATTTTAGAAGAAACTATTGTACTTTTTACTCTACTACTTTTATTTTTATAACTTTTGTTACTTTTCAGAACCAAATTAATTAATAACACAACAGCATGATATACAGGAATCTAAAATGTGCCCTTCTGCTTAAGGAATACTTTTACTTTTAGTATGTTTTGATGTTAATACTTTTGTGACCTTTACTTAACTTACCGGGATCCTGTGAAAAGAAATTGGCATACTTACCTGGGACCTGCGAAAAGAAATATACTTACCTTACCCTAACCTGGGGAGATCCAAATCACAACCATGAGGACTGGGGACTTAAACAACCCCCTACCCTTAACCATATGGACCGTACTCTTCGGAGTTATTTAAGGTCATTTTGAATGCAGGACTTTTACACTGGTAGTGCTACTTTTTAAGCAAAGCATCTGAGTATTTGTTCCACCACTGGTTATGATGGAAGACAAGCACAGAGTTTTGGATAGGTTATTCTGGTGCCATAGTGAATGAGGTATTCTCTTACTAAAGTGCATACACTTTACAAACCTTTGCTTGGCTTGTTGTACTGTATTAGCCTGACATTTACAGTATTCATTCTACAGAATATATTTTGTGGGTCATCATTGTCAGTTCCTGGTTAAAATGCATTTTCCTGTTTTACATAATGCTGTTAACACATTTTTCCATCCTTTGCTGGTTTACTGTCAAAACAAGTCATCTGGGTAACCCCTTTATCAGCTCCCCACTCAGCACTGCTACAGATAAGTCCCTCTTATGCTTTTTCCATGCTGCTTATCACTTACTGTGCCATGATGTGGTCACAGCAAGTACAGCAAAAAGAAGATGAATCCGCTTGTTTGCAAAAGTCTCTGCTGCAGATATGCATGGATTTAAAATTTACCTCAGAAGTAAGCCTACCAACAATTAAAGCTGCCAAAATGTATAGCTGCCATTTTCCTCCTGAACAGATTTTAGACTTGATGGTGAGGCAAGAGAGACATTTGACTGGAAGGATATTTCTAGTGACAACACAAACAATTTTCCGAAGACGCTTTCTAGAATGAGGTTGTTGACTTTTTGGTCTTCACCTTGTTCATTTGTTCACTTTTAATTGTGGGATGTTTTCCTTTCTTCATAGACCCACCCTATTCTGAGTGGCACGTTGGGTTAAACACTATGTGTTCTGTCCTCGCCGTATTGATAAACAACAAACTTCTCCCCATGCTCTGCTCAGCACTGGGCTGTTACTGTAAATAAACATCATCTCAGCACTCACCTTTATGGGGTGTATTTTTCAGGTAAACCTGCTGGGCGTAGACTGCCTGCCCTCTCTGACCCTGTACTCACTGGAGAGGGGGATGCATGTGGTTTTGTTCCGCTACTCTGTTCATTACTAGTCTGTTAGAGCGCACAACAGCAGGGGTGTGTGTTTCTTTTGGGGATGCAGGTGTGTGGCTGTGATGATGGGTACCAAACAGACCCATGGGGGGCATAGAGCATATCCTACTTCGCCTTTATTCGAATAGCAGGAACATATAGGATGAAGCCTTTATGAAACACAGCATTAGTTATGGACTGTAACTCCAGATTCACCCTCTAAGATATGGGGTTCCACTGATTCCTTTAACTGGCTGAAGAAAAGGCAGGTTATGGCTGGTGGGCATGGACAGATTTCTCTTCGGTGTGGCATGTGTGTGTGTGGGATACACCCCATACCAATAGCCTTAGAGGCAAAGCCTGTATTCACAGAATCTGGAGTTATGGTATGTAACTTACATTTTCAAGTCTTCAGAAAAGGGCTTTGGAAAATGTTTGAAGTGGTGCAGAAGGTATTTTGATCAGAATCTAAATGTAAACAACAAAAGCTGAACAAGATATGCTTAAAGTCTGTTCCCCAAAAATTAAACAGTCTATTTACATCTAATGAGTTGTCCAAGCTCTATCTAGATGCTGATGTGCTGAAACAGACAACAAATGAATGTCATTCAAATCTGCTGCTTGTTGCAACTGATAAACCTATTTTGTTAAAAGTGCACTGCCATCCTCAAAAGAATACCTCTTATCTTTGACCTACTTACCATTTTACTCAGAGCATTTTCACTCCCATCTACAATGCTGCATCTCCCTGGCTGAAATTTCAATTGAAACTGTCCTGTCTGCCATCAGAGCATCTATCATGCTTCAGAGACTTTATTTTTCATTCGTTTGAGCTATCTAACCTTGTGACAATCACACTGCCACTCATGTGTATAATAGTTTTTTGGACATCATTTCATAAAATGGAAGTTAACATACCCAGACTTGCTACTGTATTGATGATGAAGGTCACTCATGTACTGTATCATCGAACGCTATCACCATGCAACTCTGTGGCTGGTTGTTGTTTGAGTGCTAAGTTTTTTAGTTTAGATGTTTAAGCCTCTCTCTTTTTACCTGGATGGTATTGGACATTTTATTGTTTTGCTAAGAGTGTGCTAAAACAGCCCTGTTGAAAACCAGGCAGTATGCCTTGTGACAACTGTCAAGCTGCTCCCGAAAGAAGATATCCATGGACTGTCTGACAGGCTTAGAAGAAAGGACTTACTGTTGTCTAGCTTCATCCAAAAAGATTTCTGTGTTGAGTTCTGCTGTTTCTGACATGGCCCTATGGGACCCTGCGTTGCCACCTCAGCCTTTATCTTACTCTACATCTCATGCCAAGACTATCTGGACTGAGGTTGTAATTGGAGGTCCAAGAAGAAACCAACAGCCATTTTCACTCTCCCAGAACTGAACCTCTACAATCCCCAGTCCATCTATTGGATGTCCTTGTAGCTTTCGTTTTTGGAAGCAGACTTGACTCCTTCTGATGCAACAACCCTGCGAGCCCAGTGGGCTGGAACAACGTCCCTGCGAGCCCAGTGGCTTCAAATACACACCTACTGGGGCAGTCGGGAGACTCCTTGGTGGCTGTGCTGCCTTGGCGTGGAAACACTCACCAGGTTGCTTTATGCTGTAGCAGCTGGATCTCCTTGCTGCCAGTCTATCGATGAACATTATACTGTATGCACCCTGTGGTATGCCTCACGGGAAACCAAACTTGACGAAGCAGCATCCAACGGCTGTGCAGGTGGTTGGAGCTTCTGTGGTGCTACATTACTTGTCAGACCATTTGCTATCCAGGAGCACTCATTAAAGATGTCAGAAGCTCTGCTGCAGAGCTGCTCGAACAACATTCCTCCTCTTCTACTGTCGTTATACACATGGGGACCAGTGACACAGAACACCAGCAGTCAGAGAGCCTGGAGGCTGGTCCACTCCCTCCACAATGTTTTGGTGATGTGAAGTTTAGCCACGTAAGACAGCTCCATGTCTAGTTTAAAGGCTACTGCAGGAAGAGAAACATACTGTACCATTTGTGGACAATATCTCAGCCATTTTAAACTGCAGTGAACTACTTAGGAACCTTTACTCCCTGACATAAGGTGTGTTCAGATAATTCCAGCCAGTCAGTAGTTGTCACACTACCATCTCACATTTCAAGAGTATTTAACAACAGGTCAAAGTAAAGTACTTACTACTTATTACCTTTAAAGACATGATATGGCTGCCTCCCAGCTACATCTCAGACCTTATAACCTCATATCTGGACATGATGGACCGGTCTCTGAGGTCCACAAATGCAATGCTTCTGCGAAAACACAATGGAGGTCATACATTTACAGTCAGAACTTCCAGAAATCAGATAGATTGAATCTGTCTCGTCCTTTAAAACACTTCTTAAAACAAATATTTTCATACCAGTCTTCCTGTGATAAGTTGCCATATTTTTCATATAAATTGTGTTTATTGTGTTTTTTCTCATCTTTGTTATAGTATATGCTTTAATGATATATGCTGTCCTTATAGCTGTACCTGTCTTCATTGATTTACTTTTGATTTTTTTTTTCCTTTGTAAAGCACATTATTAACCCTGTTTTACAAAAGTGCTCTATAAATACTATGTATTTGCATCATACCATACAGTGTCCACAGGTAGTGTTTGAGTACCTCACTTTTAAAGCACTACATCACACATATCCTTCATTTTTACTTTACTAAACGCAGCATCTCGGACCCCTTTTAGAGGATTTTTTGGTCTGTGGAGGGTATCGTGCTCAATACTGTGTATGTGTGTGTCCTTAACAGAGCACTACAATATGTTTGGATGATTTGAGGGCACTAGGCATAAATGTGTGATATAAATTTAGCCAGTGTCTTGGCCTTCCTTCTTGTCCCCTTACCGGTCGATCAAGGCCAGGTCCCTGCTGATGGAGAGAGAGAGGTCAACCCTGGCAGCAGGAACAAAGTGGACTTGACAAGTGTGAAAGATTTAGTGCCGGGCATTTAGAGTGATCATCTTTTTCCCTTTGTCAGCAGGTAGAGAAATTTCTCTGCCCTTACTGTGTCCTTGGTTCAGGTTTGATGGCACAGGGGGAAATCCTCCAGTGCACGTCTCCCCTCTGCTGTGATGTGGAGGCCGGTTAGTAAATTGCCCTGTTAATCACTGTTATTGCTCAGAGTGGGCTGATTATTATTATCCCAAAGTTTCACTTCTGATTTCCTGTCTGTCTAATTTATATATCAGAATAACAGGATGTATTACAGGCCCATAGGAACAGTGAGACTTTATTAATCTGAAAACAGTTATTGTCCTCTTGAAAGTAATTACTAAGCTTTTGTTGTCAAGTAATATTTGAACCCTTTTCTCCTTATTTCAATGGCCTTCACTCTCCACAGCTCCCCTCTGTATTATCTGACTTAATTTTCCTGAAGAGCAGCAAATGTTACAGTTCAGTGGAATTTTGAGGCCTCTTAAATCCCAGAGACCAAGCCTCATAGATTTCAGTAAACTATTAAATTAAATATGGGACCTCCTGTGTGAATTGGATTTAAATATCCCTATTACTCTGGCAAATGAATAGAAAAAAGTAAAATTAACTTTTAAATGATGGTGAGAATCCTCCAGTGCTACCCCTTCATAATTAGGTCATCAGTGCAAGAGTGATGCTTCATAATCCTTCCCAGTGGAAAGCATGATGCCACAGATCCATATCACCCTAGAATCAATGCTCCAGAGGTGCAGCTATTGCTTTTCTTCAGGCTCTCTCCTGGACAGGGTGAACAAACAATAATAAGCCACAAATCCACCTCAGTTACGTGCCAAGTGCCTTGATATGATCGATTTAGATCATGCAAGTTCAGGTGAATGCTGAACACTCCTAATCCCCTTAGGACCTTATGTTTAATTCTTTATCCAATTACCATTTTAATTTTCATCACCACATTTTTTCTACTGCATAATTTTAACAATAAATAAATAAATAAATCATGCATAGAACAGATCTTAAAGGTTAGGGTTCCTATTCCAAAGTTCATACATAAGCATAAAGAAATATTCAACAGATGAAGCTCAGAATTTATGAAGCAAATATTAAATTTAATATATTGTCTGATGTATTGTAAGGACTAAATGGTCTGCCTATGTGGATTAATGCTTGTGCTGTATTTGAGAAGGGGAAGTTGAATTGTAACACATTGTTTTTATGCAAATTTAGCATCAAAATTCAGCTGATTCGAGTGTTATCACACCATTCGATCTCCATTATCACTCATTATCACAGCCATAAATATCATTCACAAGGTGGCCTCCTGTACCTAACAGGAGGATGTGGCCAAACTAGTTATGAAACAAGTCATGGGGTAAATTCGATGTAGAAGACAAACTCCATGTTAGGAGAAAGTTCGGGTAGTTGGGTGAGACAGAAAATACCAGACTTTCTCTTGGGTGAGTAGTGTTTGATTCCGTTGTGAAATGTTGTTTTGTGCCAATAATTGTTTTAGCCCAAGCCGTAACCCGCTCCTAAACCTAACCCACTTAGTTTTAGTGCCTAAATCACAAGCCATTCCTGCGTGTGATTTCATTCTCTTTTCATAAGCACCACCAGATTCCTGTTACCTCTCCTTATCCTGTACTTCTTGCTACAGGTGTCCTTACGGATCCAGTTATTTCTTTGAAAGATTTAATTTAGTAATCAGATTTGCTTCAGCATTTTCATAGCAGGCTTGTTAACTGGAACAACAAAACTATGATGTGATTTACACACACCTGTGGAACCAAAGATATTATGAACAAAACTACCGCAGGAGCACATTTTCAAATTTTACTCTTCTATTGCTTTAGTGAGTGCTGCAAAGCAAATGGAAAACATTGAAATGCAATGGAGAGGACTCGCAAATTTGTGCAATTTAATCTATCCAAAAAGCCAACAACAAGGTTTGACACATTATAAATGCTCTAAAAGATAAAAAGACCCAACATTCATGGTTGCAATAAGCCTTCACAAAACCATTTATAGGGACTCCGCAACCACTAAACAGCTTCTGAGGGCACATCCTCATGCACAAAGTCCACCATCTCATCTCTTTCTTCTTCATCTGGAAGTTAAACTGCAAATTGCCAGTTCAAGTTGGCTTCAGGAGTAGATGACTTCTGAACTCCTCATGATAACAATTAATTGATGACACATGCCCTTGCAGTGCAGTTCATCATCCCCCTCTGCAGCAGAAGCTAGAGAAAGAGTATGGAATCATTCATATGGCCCCTATCCCATCTTGATAGCATCTCTGTTTACAATGTATAATTTAAAATTAGTGGAGTGAATAATATTCTATCAAGAGAAGGGATACAAGAAGAAAACGATATATTGCCATGCTGCATATCCACAATTTGAATTCCCCTCAGGGATCAATACAGGGCTATAGTTGGCAGCAAAGGGTCCATTTCATTTGCTCTTTGCACTTGATGATCCATATCAAGAAATAAAAAGACAAGATACATCTGGAAACGTTTTATATGATGAAAATGATATGAGCTGGATTTTACAGCAGCCGTACAAAGTGCAGAATTCTGAGCACAGAGAGATGCTTCAAAGTAGCTTCGCTCATGACTTTGGTGTCTTTTCAGCATCAAATACTGTAGCTAAAAAATGTTAGTTGTCCAGCTAATAAAGAATACAACATGTGTAAGTGGTAATCCTAAAAATGCAATTTTCACCTCATGGGATTCAACCTTGCTTTTTTTCTTTGTTTGTAAAAAGGTTGCATGTTAAAGCTGCCTTGATGCAACATCTCCAGTTAAACTGCTCTGTGTCCAGTGGTTAAAGCTAGAGGTGGGGTTGGGCACTGTGGGGGAGTTAGGGGAGAGAAAATAGAGGTTGGGTGTGGGAAGGGGTGAAGTTTAAGTCTGGTCCCAGCAGTGACCAGTTTTTGGAGGTGGCACTCCTTCGAGGTCTCTAGTGTGTGGTATTGTGTCTTCTAGATGTTGTGGTTCACCATGTCTTTTGTCGTTGGCAGAGGGAACAGATGAGTGATGCATGGATATAAAATAGGTTGGAGATGAATAATTTTACTCCTGACATGTTAAGGCCAAACCTGTCTGCCCTAAAAAGATGTCTTCAATCAGTCTGTCTGTCTTAGTCTCAGTCCTTATCTTGTTGTGTATAAGGATGAGGGGTTATCCAGGGTCCTCCAGCAGCAGTGCAAATCTGTTGTGAAGTTGTCCACTTGGTTGCTGGGGAGGTTTGCTGTTTACTCTCTTCTTTGCAGATGTCCAAGAGGATCTCCTCTACCACAGCTCAGTACAACAAGCAAAGACTTGTGCTGTTTATATGCCATGCTTTCATAGTAATCATAAAAAATGTTCACAAATATGGTCATAGTCATCTCTGGGTATCAAAAATTAAGGTCCCAGTGATTTACAAGTTTCCAGTTGTCACTCTATAGGTTTTAGCAGAAAAAACAAAATTATCAGCAAACGTTATATGCAAAGGAGAGAGCAAGCCAAATGCCATCTGTGCTGTAAGAAAGCAGGACGTATAGTGAGAGAGAGATAAAAATGAGAGGGTTGCTGTACCCCCTTCCAGCTCTTGGGTTGAACCAAGAGAATTTTAAAAACTGATTTCTGTTTAAAGAAGCATAATGTAAATATGATACTCATTGTTAGTAGATATTTTCTCTCTAGGGTTGATTCGACAAGTCCAAGTTGAAGATACCAACATGTTGTGAGGCGAAGCATCAAATACTGTATCTCCACAGAAAACCGCTGCTTCAAACTGCATTTGAAATATGGGCTTAAAAAGGGGAAAATGCTCATTATAAATATGGAGAGACACTGTGAGCCATCCTTAAAGGGAATCTTTATGAGTCTGGGATTTCTAATAAAAATCAGTTTGAGATTGGAAAAGTAAGGGCGCACTTTCTGAAGTGGTGGGAGTTACAGTGTTCAGCAGTCCACTTTGAATTCTATGGAGATAAAATACTATCAAAAATGTTACAAATGCGTGTTTAACGTTTTGTCTGTATCTTTGTCAACGTGCTTCATGTTTAAAACAGACAGCCCATGAAATGAAAGAGTAAGAGTAAGCATCAGATAAACGTGTCCCAGTATTGATAATAGTTGGAATGCCAAGATGGCAGGAAGCAGGCAGCTATGTTTCATTTGGGCCTCATTTAAACCAAACAGACAATAGGCCATTACACTGTGACATGTTTACAGCTTGATGTCATTTATGAATGATGTACAGTGTGTGGAGGAGCATTTCAAAGCAAATGGCAGGATATACAGTAACTGCAGTGCTATAAGTAATATA
>NW_018127883.1:9546436-9558775 GCF_001952655.1 Monopterus albus | reverse complement strand
TCAGCAGAAAACAAGCGGATAAGGGCTTTACTAAATGATTCCATAAGTCTCTTTTATCACTTACATATATGCTTTCCTATGTGATTCATCTTGGCAATGATTAGCACTGGCATTAAGCTCAGGTCAAATCAGCAGCTGGGCCCTTTAAGGGAGTGGAGGAAGAATTGGCATGGCTGGCCTGTTTAAAGGTGATGTAAACAGGCCCTGATGGATGAAGGTCTCCCATCCATCCATCATTCCTCCATCCTGAAGGGCCTTAATCTTCTGCAAACACAATCCTTCCACTGTGTCCCTCATCTCTCCCTCCTTGTCTCTCAAGTCCTTAATATCCTTTCATTTGGGGACCTTGTATCTGCAGTAACCAACACACTCGTAGGTTGTATCCACTGGATACAAAGAAACAACACCATCTACAGGTTAAAAGCCTGGAGAAGCAAAGGGGAGAAGCTCTGAATTTTCTCAGTTTTCCTGGCTCATTATTTATTACTGGTCTGACATGAAAAATGCAGGACCAAACAAGTGTTGACATCTCATTAATTGATAGCACCCCAGCTGTTATGCTCTACTATAGGTCAGTTATCTGCAGGATCTGACCTGATGTATGTCTACACAGCTTTCTTTTTCTTGGTTCAACCTACTGACAACCTGAGTAGGGATTCAAGACCTGTGAAGCAGGACAGAGTGGAAATCAGGCAATGATGCTAAAATGACATGCACAAAGGATGACAGCATAGCCCACTTTATTTCCACATATTTTTGTTATGATTCTGTATATCCCTTGACTTCCAATTAGTTAGTTAGGCATCAGTTAGATTTATAGCTTTCTGTGTGTTGTTGTGTTCATTGCCTTCATATTAACAGTGGTGCAGCCAAGCTGCTGTCACAGCTAAATAATGTAAGACATCAGAGCCTGATGGGCAGTTTCATAAATGATTTCCAGGCTGGTCCACATCAGATTTTGGTTGCCAAGTAGATAGAAGGATTGCCTTATCTGGATAAGTTAGAATATGTGAGATAATGGCTCTGTGTTGTTGTGTAGACACACACCGAAACCAAGTGTATTTTGCCCTTGACCCTAAGTTGCCCCGTCACAAGGCCTGGATCCAGACATCTGACTTGACGCCTACAGCTCAGAATTTGTTCCATCATTCAGCCAGGTCTAATGTGCACATTAAAAGAAACAATCAACAAAACAGAGCTTAGCAATTGGAATTAATGGAAGAGGGATGTAATTTGCTGCTGCTGTAAGTCGACTTACACAAGTAACACTTAAAGTTCCTGAAAATCAGCTTCTTAAAGTGAGCAATGAGCCCTTACTGTATATGAATATGCAGTTTTATATTAAATGTAGACCAGTTTAGTATTTTCATCCCTACTGCGTGCTTCAGACTGGTTTAAGGTGATGACACACTTCAGAGAACCACATCCAGATTTTAGCAAAAAATCTATAAAAAATCTCATGTTGAGTTGTTTGCTATGGTCCAAGTCAAATCTGATCAGACCACATCCACACAGTCCTGAAGAAGAAAATTGGCTGATTTTTTTTTTTTTACCTTTTTTAGTGTGATACTCTCGATAAATAGTATCAAGGGTTAAATTTGTAACTTTTACTTTTTTAGCATATTTGGTCACGGACATTTACTTTTAGAGGATGAGGATGAGGAAACCAATGTTTCAGGGTCTTTAATGTACTTTTTCCCTATGATCAATTTAAACAATTAAATAAAATTAAAAATAACAAAATCTCACTTATAACAAATGCTACTTTAGCTTCTGTGTTCTGTGCTCAGCTGCTCTTGGAGACGCTGAGGGCTAGGCGGAGACTTAGAGGGGACAGAGCCTTCTCTGTGGGGGCTCCTAAGTTGTGGAATGCATTGCCCCTGTACATTAGGCAGGCCCCCTCGTTGTTCTCTTTTAAAACTTATTTGAAGACTCATCTGTACCGTTTGGCGTTCAAATCAGTATGAGCCTGTGTCTTGTTGAGCCTTTGTTTTATGATGGGTGGTTGTTTTAAGTGTGATGTTGTTTTATTGTTGCTTGTTTATTTTGTTTTAATGGGTTTTGTGGATATTGTGTTAAGCACTTTGGTCAGGCTGTGTTAAATGTGCTATATAAATAAAGTTGATGATGATGATGATGATGATGAACAAAAAGTTGTTGGCGGATCACATTTACCACTGACTGCTTAGGGCAAAACAACAAAACGTGCACACAGTGTTAAGCTGAATAAATGAGTGGATGAAGTTTCTGCACAGCCATCTGGAGGCTACCAATAGGGTTTACATACTGTGAACACCAGTGGTTCTATATTGGGATGCCCTTAATTGATATCCATTCTGTTATTTGCCCCAATTATTTGTTGTTTCTTGGCGCTGTGAGATCACAGATCTTTTCTGTTTTCAGAGCAGCTTGACCTTCAAGAAACATTTATATAACTAAAACCCCATTCCACCTTAACTGAAAGCTTGATCATGGATGATGCATCAAGTAAATGCAAACACATTTCGGCCTTAATGCTGCTGACACGGCCAATATATTATTCACTCTTACTGACTGAAAGTTAAAGCGTGAGGGCTTTATATGGCAAAAGAAAAAAGATATATTCAGTGAGATGGAGATACTGAGTACTTTCTAGAAATATTTATCGCCTGTGAAGCAACGTCCACAATTTAGTGCTGAGATTCAGTAGATATACTCAGAAACCGTGAATCAGGATGATTGATATTATGAATTGTCTTTTTTATTATTTTTCTGCTCTGCTCGACTGCAGCTCGTGAGAGATAAAAAAGGCAGTCTGTCATTCTGTAGTAGGAATATTAACTCTGTGGAAATGTGAGCCAAAGTAGAATAAAATAATCAATATGACAAGAGTTTTTCCCTCATGTTGTTTGAAAACCCTTGTAAGGGTGTTCGAGTTATCATTTGATATATGTTTTCTTTTTGTCCAAACCACAGTGCAAAATTGTGAAGCTAAAGAAGCCGAAGACAAAACGTCCGCTATGCTGCAGATCAAAGAAAACTAGCAAGTGCAATAATACAGTAAAATAGGTCTGCAACAAAGTGAAGTTTTCAAGTGGAGAACTACAAAGAAAAAAATTACAGCACGAGGTGAGTGGCCTTGCTGACTGCAGCCACAGAAAGAGGGCTGTTCTGGGCCTTGGTGCCTCAGTGCCACCTGGTCCTCTCCATCATCCTTTAACCTGACTTACATGCTCTACCAAACAGTCAGATCTCTCACTGCGGACACACATTAATTATCCATTAATCTTCATTTCTATTTGATCCCACGTGATTTACTGATATCCCGCCTAAAACAGACACTGTGCTTTTTTGTATTTTCCTGCTCTTCTCATGTTGTCTTGTTGCAGCGTTGAAGCTTCCCCCGGGCTACGAGTCAGCAACAGGTCTTGTTAATCCATGCAAACTAAACACTAATAACAGACATAGGACTTGATGTGAAACAGAGCTCCTGGTTACTTGTCAATGAAATCTGTATTTTTCAGCCTTTAGAAAATTTAATGACATTGTAATGTGTCAAAATAAAGTGTTTTCACTAAATATCCCCCACACATAGATACAGTAGATCTCCTCACATACAAGTCCTATCAAATGCCTTGGGTAAAAATATGTTAGACACTCACTAGTGGCTTACGCTGCAAGGGCATGAGTATAGGGTACTTTCACACCTGCCTTGTTTAGTCCGATTGAATCAAACTCTGGTTCATTTTCTGGTGTGTTTGGGCTGGTGTGAACACAGCAACTGCACTCAGTTGCAGACCAGAACAACCACACTGAGACCCTTTCCTGGATATGGCCTCAGCACCGTTCCAGATGAACTCTGGGGCAGTTCGTTTGTGGTGTGAACATGATCCAATCCTGATCTGGACTGACTACAAGGAGTGCCATGCAAGTCCGAGCTAAGCAGTGGCAGTTGTCCTGTTTTTCTGCTTAGTCGACTATAGTCTGCACGTCTTCTTTGCAAAGTGTGAAGCAGTACTGTATTTTCAAAACATTTTCTTGAAGTATATTCAGAATTTTGTTGGTTTTATTTGGTTGCCCAAACAATTACCAGAGTTGTGAGCAAATGCTGATTATACTGTTTCTCCATGTTGCAGAGCAAATTTATTTCATCGGACTTGAGAACATGGATCTTCTTCCTGTGTTTGCTTTCTCTTTCCCACCCCAGACTCCTTTAACCAATGATCAAAGGGAATGTTTTCACGTGATTTGTAAGTTATGCCTTTTGATTAGTTTGGACTTCTCGCTGTGTGAAAGGAAACCAAACCAAGAGGAAAATGGACCAAACTTACACACTGGTCTACTGATTCAGTCTAGTGCAAACAAACTACAGTGATAATGCCCTAAAAAATACTTCTGAGTTCTCATCTCATTTTTTGTGTGTTTTGTGTTCAGGAGAATAAACTTTTCAAACTATGTGGGTTTAGCTCTCATCGCTGGTGTGACTGACACCTCCACACCAGAGGTCATCATTCACTCACAAAGTGCTGTGTTTTCAAAACAAGAACCATCTCGACTAGTGTTCACTTGTCCCGTAGGGACTCTCAGATCAGTACTTCAGCTGAGCAGTTGCATTTTTTTTTATCACTGTGCTAGGCCTGTCCAGATGTCAGGAATTTTACCTGCAAAGGTTAGATCCCCATCAGTCTGGCTGATGGCTCCATTTTCAGAGGTCCAGTGGAAACCCATGGTGCTCCCTGTGAAGATGTGTCACATGTCTGTCATAGCACAGCAAAAGAGACCCAAACTCTGCTTACATTTCACTACAGTGTATATTTGTAAAACACAAGTACTGGGCTTGTAATACACATCCCCACTCATGAAACCCGTCTGTGCCAGGACTCAGTCTTCACACAACTTTAAGGAATTATACACTGCCTGAAAGCTAAAAGTCTCCTGATTCTGTCTGTGTATAGCATTTACACTAGAATCCTTATATGAGTGCAAAAGCTGTTTTTCTTTGTGTGTGTAGCAGGTTACCACACAACAGAAAAAGTCACTCCTTACCTTTTCAGTCATTTGTGAAGGAAAACGTATCTAAATGTGAGTTGGCATTAGTCCAGTAAACTGGAGAAAAAGTCCTATAACTTCATTAGTTTTGTTTGTGATCGGTTGATTGCTCAAGACCCAGTTTTGACTGTGTAGGAAAAAGGCCGACTGGATAACAAAGGCCTCTACTCGCCCTGCTAACAGACTGTTTGCCCCCCTCCCTTCAAGCAGGAGGCTACACAGCATCAGTGCCAGAACCACCAGGTTGAAAAACAGCTTCTTTCCAGATGCTGTGAGACTGATCAATTCTGCATCACATCACACTGAATAATGGCTGCGATTCTTGGCCTATCAATTACAGCTATTATTTACTACTACTCCATCTCCGGGTACTGTATTGGCAGTTCCTGTATTTTAACATTGGCTGCTACATTAAGGCATGCTGCATATTGGGCCCACTTGACCACCTTGCCTTACAATATTATTCCTATTCCTGCACCTTGCTCACTTTATATTTGTACATTCTTACATATTTATTTATCTAAATCAATTCCTTGTGTTCTTTGTCATTCTCTTTATGTAAGCTACATGATGTATATATTTTAGAATGACAATAAACATCCTTAATTAGAGCAGTAGGTGTTTGGGGTACCTTTGTTATTTACTGTCTACATGCTTCTAAATGTCACTGAGTGCTACTAAAATTATGCAAAACTTTGTTTATCACACATATGCAAATGACATGCAATATATATATATAGTTGTGTCAACAAATGACTACAGGTCGACAAACAAGGGTCAAACATATTAGTAGCGAGACCATCCAAAATGTTCTCCAGCTGAATGAGGTCAAAGCTGTAGCTGGTGTTTTTGGGGTCAATAACGCAACTCCAACCATAGTGTTTCATATCAGATTAGACAAATTAATTGTCCATTTTTAACAACAATGTAGCAGCATCCCCATGTTTTAAGTTTTCAGCTATTGTTAACAGTGTTGTTAAAGCAACGGCCAAATCTACTAATAATCCAACTTCTAAGATTTTTTTTTTATTCAGCAAATTGAACAAGAACAAACCTGAGAATAGGAGTAAAAAATAATAATGCTGTGCCCCTTCTCATTCTATGCCTTAGCTAAATGTTTCTCAAACAGGGCAGCTCTGCCTATACTGTTTTGATTTAATTAGAAGGAATGTGTCTCCCTCCAGAGCACATACCTTTGCAAGATGTTTGTACTGTAGAACTAAAAATCCTATCTACTCAGTTTAAGCCTCCCTAAAATCACTCCCACCTCCACCCTACCAGTAGAGCCTGTGCTTGAGGACACTTTTACACCAAATAACACATTGGCTGTTGCAGAGATCCACCCATGACCTTTCAGTGAGACAATCTTCTCCCTCAGTGGTGCCACCCCGCAGAGCGCTTACTCGATGTTACCAGCCGAAATCATCAAAAATCTTCTCAACTCTAATCCAGAATTTCCTGCTAGGTTGAAATAAAGTCTTGACACAGGAAAGTAGAGAATAAAGGAGTATTCTTGGATGTAGTAAGGGTGAAAGCATTGCTTGTTTGAGTCTGTTGGTTCAACAGTCTGCCAGACAGTTTACTGGGACTCACCCAGTCTTATTTGTAAAGCACTTTGAAATGCATGAACCTGAATGAAAGGTGCTGTACTGTATAAGCTTAATTTGACTTATTTGAATGTACACCAGGCCGAGTAGCATCTTATCAAGGAGATGTGAGCAACCATAATGTATTTGCTGTATCCAGCTGCATTGAGCTGATAAGCACTCAAATTATATCTTCTCTACATGCCTGCTCTAATTAAAAAGAGTCTCTCAGGTTTCAGCAACTCACCATTTGGTGTATTTAATCTTTGTTTAAAATGATGCAAGTAGTGCCAAAAATTCCAGTTCTTCCAATAATAAATAGATAAATAGAATATTACATGAATGCATGCCCTCTTTTTTCTGGCCACCTGCTGCTCTCAGCACAGTCTCTGCACATGGAATCTGACATCAGTATTCAGCCCGCCTCTTCCCCTCCTGTCGCTTCTCACAAAGGAGTCCTTGGGGCATTAGTGGTAAACCTCTACCCACATGGGACCTGTTGGTCCCCCGACACCTGTCTCCCTCAGTTTGACCCCAGTCACTCTATGGATCACAGTACAATGCTTTCAAGTCTGAAACTGCTGGTGCAGTCAAATACTGACAGGCAGCTACCATGAGCCAATTCAGTGGACTTTTCAAAACAAAGGAAACCTTCCAGGGAATAAATTAGAAGTATCACCAGCAAGATCATATTTATTTTAACTTAAGTCTGGTCACTTTCACAGTCTGGTTGACTATTGATTTTCAAGACCTTTAGCTGTGAGACACACTTAATGGAATTTAAAAGTTTTCCAGAATTGACTTGGAAAAGGCCACAGCAGTAAGCATGGAATAAAGTAACATCAAAAACAACAAGACAGTAACCTCTGCCAAAACAAATCAATATTCATCACCATCTACAGTTCAAATCTTTATTTTCCTTTTGTTATTGGAAGCGTGTAAAGGACAATTCATTTTGTGTAATGTTCATCAGTGAACAGTTAGGTTCATGTCTCAAGCAGACAGGTTCAGCTCAAACAAGCCTACTAACGCAAACAGAGATGGGCAGGCAGGGAAAGTTAAACAGTCAAAGATCAGGCTTATTATAATACAGGCAGACAAAATTGAGCAAGGGGTTGAGTAAGAGTCCAGATTGGGAGATATAAGGTAGAAGCAGGTGAGGAAAACCTCTCACTGGTAAGCACGCAGGCCAAGATAAGCATAGCAGACAATCTGGCAAAGTGCTGAGGAAACAGACAAGCATATAAACTGTGGGACTAATTAGGTAATTGGACATAAGTGTGGTGAGAAAGGAAGTCAGGACCGGAAGGCAGGTGTGTGGGGCAGAGCTAGAGGGAAAACTAGAAACTAGATGGGGAAAGACAGTCTAAAGAATAGTCCAGAAAGTAACAGGGCCAGAAAAACACAAGGCACAGACAAGGACTGTGACATTCATGTCAGCTTTAGGCTTTATTTTTTACTTTATAATGTTGATCTGTGCTAAAATCACATATAATTGCATAGCTTTAGTTATAAATGAAATATCAGCATTTTATGTGGTTGCATGCATCTTAACTAAAAATACTGACAGGTTTACAAAAACAATGTCAACAGTTGTTTTAGAGCATCATAAAGTATGAATGTTAGGTGTAGCGTTTTCAGATTTAGCCATGTGCTAAAAGACCCCCCAAACAATTTTAATTATATCTATATAAAACAATGTACATTTATAGCATGTATCTGTCTGTCCTTTACCTGATGCCATACAGTACTGAATGCAGTCACGCATACTGATTGTCACAAAGTTACACCAAGTAGAACTTTTCTGCTGATGAAGCAAACTGTTCACTTGTTCCACATAGCGGGCCATGAAAGTGACTCTGCGTTTTACATCCTAACTGCGCACAGTAATTTACCCTGCACCAGCTGCAAAGACCACACAGCAACTTAAAGTTACCAGAAGTGCCTTTTAATTTTTTGACCAGTGATGCACAAATTTAAAGATTCAGGTAACTATTTTTAAAGGTTTCCTGCTAGCAAAGGCACTCTTGTTCTCAAAGGGTGAAAATTAACTGAAAAGCAAGGAACGTGTTCTATATAATTTGTATTTCTCGGTTTTCCTTTCCAATGCTATGGCAACAACCTGAGAACCTAACATTCCTAACTAGTTTTACGTCTAAGAATGAAATGAGAAATTATACTTTTTGCCATCAGTTACTGACATGGTAACATTCACTGTAGAGACATTTACTGTGAACACTGATGAGGATATTTTAGCTTGTGTATTGTTTCATTAATTAACATGAAATAAAGTTGTGTTTTGACTTCACGTTTGACTGCCTCCCTAACTGCTTCATTGGCACCAGCTTCCAGATAATGATGTCCTCTGCATTTTTGTAAGGGAATATTTCCCCAGCCATTTATCTATGTCCACTCTTCAGCATACAGTCTGTCATGTCACTCTTGCCTCTGCAGCCAGGATGGGAGATGCACAGGGACTCTGAGCTTTGTCTTGTGACGCTGAGTTCTCTGGTGAAAAATGGCACTCAATTTGTTTCCCATCACACTACCTGGGCGGTCGCAAATGATTAACGTTCCCCTTCCAAGTGACCCATGACATGTTTTTCTGACTGGGTCTGCATGGGCAGTCACAGCACATGTAGTCCCTGACTCACTGAGCATATGGTAAACTTGTGGATTTAACCTCACTTTTTTTTTTCTGCTACACTCACATCTGGCACAGTGTCCACTTATGTTGATCTTTTAAAATAAAACAGAATTTAAGAAACTCCTCCAAAACTGATGGCAAAGCTTAAGTGTCAGGATTTGCTCTATTTGCATTTCAGCCCACTGGATTAAACTTTTGTGATACAATTAGTTTTTGAACTCGGTGATGTTCTTTAACTTTTCACTTGTAGCAGCTGAAAGATACAGCATCATGCAGACACATCATGTGACATCGTTACACCGACTAGAGGTGTGATGAGGAAAAAAAAAGAAGTATAAACCCATGCATGTTGCAAACAAAAATGAGAACATTTTCAAGTAATGTGGCTACATATATACATAGTGGAGAGATTCTGTTTTTGATAAGTAAGTAAAAAGGAGACGTTAAAGAAGGATGGGCAGAGCAAACTACAAGTATGGAAGGCAAGGCAACAGAAAAACGGTGCAAGCTGGGTCTCCCACAGATGTATGAAATGTGTTCTTGTTGGCCTTAGGGAGGAAAATTGGAAAGACCAGACAACAGTTTAGGGAGCCACAGAAGGAAAGAGGAGATGTGCCTTCCACAGAGACCTTGTCTGCGAAAATGGTGATATGGAAGGGGCATGCTTATAGATTCACGGACAAAAAAGGCGCATGCATGTACACACACAACATCCAAAACTTCCAAAAATACATCTCCTTAGACCCAAAACTTTCACAGAGCTGAGAGAAGGGAAAAAGCTTGATAGAGTGAGCAGCATGGAAATGTGTGCTTGGGGAGTAGAGAAAATAACTATGTCACATGCAAAACTGCACATCTTTTACTTTATATTTTATACTAAATGAGAATGACCAGCAGCACCATCAAAAACCATTTATCTGAAGAGCTTTTTTAAAGTTTTCTTTGAAATGATGGCTTTTGGAACTTTTGATTCCTGGCTTTGACACTGTAACTGTTTCAGTTATAACTACTGTGAGCAACCCCATAAAACCTGCACTTTAGCAGTACACAACTCTGGATGTAACTGTGCCTTGTATGTTCAAAGCTACCTCCATAAAATTCCTCAACACTGCTAATTTTGTGTTTGGTGATATATATTTGGCTTGTCTTATTTCTCCTGTGAACACTGTGGCAAAATGTGAAAAATGTTTGTATCTAAAACAAGTGTTCATTTTCAGAATGTACTTATTTCTGTGGCACAGCAGCCGAGCCCTGGAAACCAACCTGTGTGCATGACCCCTATCAACAGTGTCTGTGACTAACTGCTTGAAGAAAAACTAGCCATGAAGGAAAGTTAGTGAAGCTCAAAGAGTTCAAAGGGCTTAGATTAGAGTTACGGAAGAAGATTAGAAAGAGAAAACAAACAGTAGGTAGTGGCAGAGTATATTCTCTGAACTAGAAACTGTACCTCCTTGAAGTAGGAGAGGAAAATATCCTGTGCAAGACATGAGAGACTAAGCAGAACCTAATCTAAATTGTGCTTTATTTTAGAGGTACAACGGAAAAAGACCACAGAGGATTCACTCATCAAACAACCCAGGAAACGTCTCTTTTTTTTACTCTCTGAAGGTCTAAGATTTGTCATTATAGAATGGAAGAACAGAAGGGGAAATAATAAGCTAGGGATTTTCTAATGTTATTTAAAGAAGTTCTAATCATTAGTTCACTGTGCGGCACGGTTGGAGAAGCCACCAAGGCTTCCTCCTGTGAAAAGAACATGATCAAAGAGGATGAAGGTTAAATAAGTTTACTGGGTAGTAAAACAACGAATCTGATGGGGTTTTTTTTCTCTGCTCACTTATACCATCTGGAATAAGCCATAGCAATGCAAAATGTATATATTGCTTGTAAGATAATGAATAAAAACAACATGAAGGTGGTTAGGTTTTCATTTCATTTCATCTCATAGTGTGAAAGAAGCTTAACAGCTCAAAATCTTTCCAAATCTCACCATGTGGTGTAAGGTGGAAATCAACTGTCAGTCAGCTGCTACTCTCCAGATGTCCTTGTGTTTGCCAAGATGGAGCTCAACCCACAGTCTGTGGCTCCTTTTACACCACAGCGCAGCATTGCGATCTGTTGTCATTAATGAAAACACACAATTTCAGCACATCCTTAACTATTCATATTGTACTGAATTTCTTGTGGATGCAACACTGTGCTTTTAACATCCTTGTTGTTATAATGCAGATTTGCACACACCCAATATGAACATTTAAGAATTAATGCTTTGTCTTTGTAATTACATGTGTGCTATTCCTGTTTGGAATAAGCTTAACACTGTCTGATTTTGCTAGTAGAAATAGTTATATAAGCCAAAGGTGATATAACTTTATCTCCAACCCCCTGGCTGTTAATATAAAACACCACTAGACACAAAATTTGTATGACCACTTTAAATATGATATTGATTCTGCAATATGTCCAAGTGCTTCCCTTTTATTGGTTCTCAAGCAGTAGGCTTTGAAAAATGTCACAGAACTGTTATCATACAGATTAGAATGGATTACTTTTAATATTACCTCCAATAACGGGTCTTTGTTCCGAACGGCCATTTCCCTTCATGGATGAAAAGTCATATTGCATTTGACAAGTCATTTAGTATGGCTTACTGTACATGGCACAAGGTGTGCATAAACTTTCACACTGAACTTTGGGGGGAAATGTGGGGATTTTTGTGGGTGTTCTCTCAGAAAAAGGAATTTCTGGATCATTGCATGCATTTCTCCTGCCTGTGCATCAATGGGCCGAATGATATGTTTCCCTCGAAGCCATTAGTCAAAATGGGCTAATTTAAAGGAGGGACACTTTTTTATGACAAAATCAAATCAAATCAAATTTTATTTGTATAGCGCCAAATCACAACAAAAGCCATCTCAGGACACTTTACAAAGTAAGGTCTAGACCTTACTGTTATCAATATTATTACATAGGGAAAACCCAACAAATCCCCCTTGAGCAAGCACTTGGTGACAGTGGGGAGGAAAAACTCCCTTTAACGGAAGAAACCTCCGACAGACCCCGGCTCTTGGTGGGCGG
>NW_018127883.1:9513565-9543563 GCF_001952655.1 Monopterus albus | reverse complement strand
AGGTGGAGTGGATTCATTTAGGCTGACATATTCTTGCTGCTGTAACCATGTTTCAGTAAGACACAAGAAGTCAGTGATGTTCACTTATCAAATCATTCACTAACAGAGATTTAGATGAGAGAGATCTGATATTTAATAGTCCACATTTGATTGTCCTATTACTTTCTACTATAAGAGGAGTCATCTTAATTTTAATTAGGTTCTTATGAATAATGTGAGCCTCGCCTCCAATGCTGCTAGCATCTGACATTTATTACAAGTACCATTATCGCTAAAGGAGGCAGAGGAAGAGGGGGAAGCCATTGCTCTCGATTAAGCTACTAGCTTAGCTAGCTTCTAAACTAGCCGACCTAAAGTAGCAAGTTAAATTTGGTAGTTAGCAAGAACTTCTGCAAAACAAGTGCTTTAAGTGGTGCAAGCGTATGTTGTCACTCAAAAATTCAGATGAACCTAGAAAATAGTGAGTTTAATTCCTAAACAATCTGGAAGCAAGCACAACGCAAAGCAAATACAGAAAACAGGAAATGAGTACGGTTTACTGCAGGAAACAGCAGTCCGTCAAAAGGTTCCCAAATGACCCATGTGAAAGCGACCCATGGTGAGTAAAGGAGTGAAAGGGTTCGGTTAGAAGCAGTTAGAATACAAATAACCTGCTTTTTTCCTCAGGGTTGATACTGGGTATGACACATATATGAATTCATTCATTTGAGTACTAACATTAATATCTGCACTTGAAGTGGTCTTTTTTGAGATTCTACATATCCATTTTAAACAGGAAAGAATAATGATTATAATAGCCTGTTCTCTATGTGAAACAGGCTGTCTGCACACCCTAACCCTAGCTTGCCACACAGTTATTTGTCTGCCTAGGTGTTATAAAACCTCTCATTGTCACACAGTACCTTGGGCATCTCACAGTGATGTGAGTGGGTTAACACTGTATTCTACTGAAAACCTTGTGTGTCTTATACAGAGGTACAGTTTAGCATCATAAGACACAAAAGGTACTTGATAAGGCGTTAGTATTTGACACTCTGGAATGTGAATGTGCTGGTCATACCCAACAGCTGGAGGCTTTGTAGTGAGCAGTGGCTTGGAAAGAAGGACGTTCTCTCGTCATGGATCTCTCCATAGATTGCAAATCACACTGTCCTTAGTTCCTCCTCTCAAAGCCTAAACAGTGATAGAAAACTAAAAACCACCGACACTGAAGAAAAACTGCCAGCCTAAAAAAAAAGCCGCTGAAAAAAGACTAACATCAACAAAAAAGCCAGAAGACTGTCATCAAAACAACAAAAATTAGATAATTACATTGCCTGTTCCAAAATTGAAAGGCTGTTCTGGCTCCATATCCACCTACAGTAGCTATTTTATCCTACTCTAACTTTGTCTCATGAATATTTTGTTTTCACCAATGTCATGCATTCATGTCAAGGGCATTTTTAGCTCAGTATAGTTTTGGCCATAATCTGTATGATTGTAGAGATGACTCACCACTGTGGGGGCTGGCTGTTATACCAGGGTAAATTAACTCCAGGGAGTTCTCCGCTGGCCTCGGAAACACAAACAATATTTGTGTCATGATCTCCCGTGGCCCTCTGAAGGAAACCTCAAATAAAACAACAGCACGGTATTTATTAAGCTGTTTTCCTCCAGCACATTTCCAAACAACCCAGGAGTTGCAATATAAATAATTAAGCAGAGATAGCACTTTACAGCACCCTGATATGACTGAAAATCTGTGGCAGATATTGGTGCCCTTCAGATATCCTTGCAGCTAAGGTAATGTCAGAATGTGAATTTTGCGCTGCATCACATCTTTTCATTATTTAAAAAGCAAAATGCAATTTCTCTGAACTGGCTGTTGTTTTTTTAAAGAACAGAATTAATACATGTCACAATAGCTGTTGCAAAGCATCAATAAAGTGTCGAGCAATAAAAAGCAAGCTTTAACTGGGAATGAAAGCTATTGGCAAAGACCAAAAACATCATCTGTCTGGGAAGATTTAGAGTGCTCCCATCAAGTGGCTTACAATTATAATGCACGTCACTACAGACGAGGAGATAAACAATGCTCTTTCAATTTGTATTGAATCAGTCACAAGCATTGATTGAAAAGACTATTTAATAAATGTAATTGCATCTTTGGTTCAGATCATAAATCTAAATCTGAATGATTGTCTATGAAATGTAAAAGAAATGCTCTTATCAGAGCCTGAACATGTATTTCTATAAGCTTGATTTCCATATCAGTGTAAACTATTACAGCATTAATGGATTTTGATGGTTTAGAACTGTAGACATTGCATCTTAACGGAAATCTGTATAAGAACATGAAGAGTCACCGCCCTCCGTGACATGCCCTGCATTTTCTGCTCAGGGGTCATCCACCCAACAAATACATCACCAGCCAGTCTAAGAAGACATTATGCCACAGTGATATGTATAATGCAACACTTTTGGAAGAGGTATTTCTCATTTTGTGACAGAGAGATATGGTAAACAGTGGCTGCGGAGCAGAATTTGACCTCACAAAAGAAAGGCATTTTATTTTCCCGAGCCTAATGATAAAACTACAGTTGTATTTTATGAAGGCATGCTGTTGCAGCTGGGCATCGGCATGGATTCAATCCCAAAGCAACCCAAGAGCACATGGGATAGAATCCATAGCCAAACTTAAAAAATGTTAGCGTTACATTGAGCTCTACTGCAAGTTTTCTGCTGAACTGTATGTTACTTACTGTAAGTTAAGATAGGATTAAATTTCAGACATGCAATACATGTTTTAGAATAAAATCAAATGCTTTCTACAACCTACACATGTACAGCAATACAATTGAACAGGATGCCAACCAGGAATGTATAAATCGATTACACAAATTTTTGTATGAGTTTTTTTGATATACTGTATTTTTTATGCCATTTGCTCCTACAGTAAACTAGACAACTCCAAATTTAAATAATATACCAATTTTTAAGGTTGCTTAGATTACTAAACCTATAATTATTTTATCTCCAGCAGCCCAGGACTTAATATATAGCTCTAGACCTAAATTTGCCCATACAGTACCTTACCTCTCAGTCTCTTAAATGCATAACAACCCTGCACAGGGATAAGGTTCCTCTCTGTTTTCTGGTAGATTGATAGTAAAGATGCTCCTCTGCCAGACACCATTTGATTACTAAAATGTAATCACCAGCTAGAATAGGGTGAGCAGTTGGGACACAGTCTACACTATAAGTTTGCAATAACTGCAGGTACATTTACTGCTACAGTATGTTCATTTGGCAGTGAACTCAGAATCAGCTTTATTGGCCAAGTACTGTATGTTGAACACACATGGATTTTGTCATTCTCGATGTGCTTTTGTAAAACAACAATGTAAATTCAAATACAAAAAAGAAGAGACAAAAACAACCTATTACACTGTATACAATGGTTATATCAACAAATTATTGCACTGGCTTTGTTTCTATCCTGTTATACAGATATACCTGGATTAACTGTCGATAAGAGTGATGACCCAGGGGAAGAAACCATCCTTGTGTATGGTTGTCTTGGCGTATAGTGACCTACAACTCCTACAGAGGTGAGGAGTTCAAACTGTTTGTGTCCACGGTGTGAGGGGTCTGCAGAAATCTTCTCTGGCCTCCTATTAAAACATTACCATAATGGATTCTTTAGCAAGCTTATCTTAATCTCACCTTATCTTCTATGGAGACCAGTACAGCCTGAGGGTTCTTCTGCTGCGTTTTCGGCAAGGGTCCACCTGCATAAATAATATTAGGGCTTTAACGGTGCATGTATTCATACTGGTACATGACTTTAGGTATGGGGCAGATGTATACTGAATGTTAGTAGTAGTTAATATCACAGGCTTGTTTTGCCTGCAGAACTTTTTTTTTTTCAAATCCGTGTTCCCACATGAACATATTAATTAGCGAACTGGAGCATAATTAACACCCTTAACACAGAAAGCACACTTAGCTTAGCCAAGCCTCTGGCTAATGAACATCATGGCAAATGCAAACAAGAAGCCAGAGCTAGGAGACCCTCCCTTATCCTTAAGGTCTGCTGTTTGGAAACACTTCCCCAGGAAATACAGCAACAAACAGAAATCCCAGTCTGCTACTTAATATGTTTGTTTTGTGGCCATCGGGTAGCCTATGTCTTTGGCAACACGTCAGACTTGCTTTGTAACTCATTTGAAACCGCACCACATGAGCATGAATATCACTGCTGCAAGGAACAAACGAGTGTGGTACAAACGCTGCTTCCTTCACCACTTAAACATTTAAACAGCCTTTCCCCGGTTATTGGCACACTTATTTCCAGCAGTATTAATTTTTTTAATTCTATTTTCATATATATTTATATCTCATTAAAAAATGTATTTTAAAGAAAATTATAAACTGGTGATGTTTATAAAATTTCCTAATAAAGTAGTTTTGTAACTTGTTTTTTTTTTCAGTTACTGTACTGAAAATGAACCAAACTGTAACCTCAAAACCAAGCTATACTGTTACAACCCTATACTCAGCATATTTAGAAAGACAAATTATTCAGACTTGGGTGTTCTGTTGCAGCCATTACTCTAAAATTTCTATTACTGCCCATCTTTGTCAACAAGCAAAACAATTAAGCACATTTATCTCCCATGTGACAAAGGCTTGGATCTGTGCCCAAAAAAGCAAATCATTTCCCCACACAGCATCTTCAAATGAAGAGGAAAAGTCTTTCATTGTTTTCCTGCCAAAAGATGCTTATTAATCAGGGTGAGTTTTATTGTTTGTATATGTGTTTATATAATCCTAACGAGTTATGCAAATAAAATGAAGTTTGAATTAATTTTAATGAGTGCATAACAAAAGGACCAGAACTAATTAACAAAATTTCTGCTCTTTGAAAAATGGGTAACATTGACACACACCCCCAACCCTGAATATAAATCAAAGACAAGAACATTAGAATATTCATTATAAAACATATTTATGTAACACTGTAAAGTTTATATGACCATGTGTCCCATGGGAGGAGGAGGCAGATTGTAAAGTGGAAATATAAGCTTCAAAGCACAATAAGGTATATTGTCTTAATTCATTCTGTTGCCTGCAGGGACTACAGGAAGCGTAGCGGCATTATGCGCTTATTTTTTCACCATCTCTGCCTCGGTTTCTGTCTCTTATATACATTCTAGAATTAAGGTGCTGCTGTAAAAATATTCCCTCTGTAATAGAAAAAACAGATGATCACAAAAGAATGTTTAGTTATGTCAGTTTTTATTTTTCACCACAAAGCATATTTGTTTCTTATATGCTTGGGCTGCATATAACACATGACACTACTGCAGCTTAAGAAGATGCATGGTAGTATGGCATTACTATACCATCAAGTAAAGACATTAAGGGACAAAACAGAATTGGCTTTCTAATAATGAATGCAAGGACATGGACAAGGGAAAACCATTAACACTGTGAAGAAAAATCTTATAATAAAGGTGAGACCGGTGTCATGTTGTTAATAGCTACAATTATCCATCAACGAGCAAATGAGCCAGCAACATTTACTGCTAGCTCTCAATCACACAGATCTGCAATGATTGCTGTGCCACTGTGGAACAAGCTCCCTGCCACCTTTAGCTCTGCTCTAATGCCTGGTACCATTTCTCCCATATGCCATTTGCAAAGTTATTAAGCATCGTTGTGTGCCAGTCTCAGCACTCACTGTAAGTTGCATCATCTTGTAACCACCATGTCTGGTACTATCAGTGTAGCTCTTTAAAGAAAAAAGCTTGGCTCAAATAACTTGTAACAACCAGACTAGGAAAATAAAGGTGTCTGAAAGAAGATTGCTGTGCAGCTTAATTAAATATTGTTACAAAAAACTAGTTTAAGTGGGCAGCTGTGGCTCAGGAGGTGATACTGGTTGTTGTAGGGTTGCTGGTTTGATCCTCAGTTTCTTCAGTCCACATGTTGAAGAAGTGTCCTGGGACAAGATGCTGAGCCCAGTGATGCTCCCAGTGATATCACGGTTATGTGAGTGTGTGCATGCTTGTGTGTGGGAACGAGTGTATGGGCAAATAGTGTCAAGCGCATTGAATGTGCTTTAGTGCAAACAAAGCTGCTCTGTAAGTCAATTTACCAGTACAGCCTCAGTCTCCAAAACCATCAAAACATATAAAGAATGTATGTTTACTACTGTTAGTTGATTAATCAGTAAGTGGGCAAATTTATGAACTGTTTTAAGATGCAACTAACAGTCTGCTGCGGTTGCCAGTGAACAAGCCAACCTAGTCATACCTCAACCAGATGATTAGAATTAGTCATCTTTAAGCTGATGAGTCATAAAATTGCTATATTGAAGGAAAATATTCATTAATATGTTTTAAACAGATCAAGACCAATGTTGTTCTGTAATTTAACAGGCAAATTTCTTTTCAACATAGCTCAGGACTCTGTAATCAAAGTGCCAATAAATGGCTTTCTCACCACAGAAGAAGAGAAAAGCATAAGTACTGGCTAACGGTCTGGCCATACCAGAAAGCAGTACAGAAAAAAAAATCAAATACACAGTGCTACAGGCTTATTGATGCATTATTTGCAGGGCTAGCTGGCCAAATACTGTAGCTGGTGAACTAACAGCTACTGTGTCAAGCTGGGGGCATGTTAGCGCTAGTTCATCACAATAGCTCCCAAAATCGAGTGAACACTGGGACAGCAGTCACTCTTTGTTCTTCTGTTCCTGTATGAATACCAGACTTTTTAATTAATAATTAAAATTAACAAAATAAGTATAAATGTAGCTATGATTATTAACACCAAAGGAACAATCATGCAATGAAAGTAATTAGAGTACAGTGGAGTACCCTGGGTGTTTTTATATAAGCGTGCAGATCGCTTTCCCTTCTGGAAAATAAATGTAGTTAGTGAGTCATTCATAAGATCATTGTTCTGCCAGTCTAATGCCAGATGCCAGATGCAACCAGAGAGTCTGACACCATTTGTCAGTGTGTTGCCTCAAGATGGATCAGTGCGCCTCATTCCTCATCTTCTTGATAGAAAGAAATGAAAGTCGAGCTCCTCCTTGCCTCATCAGTATATGCAGCATGTTGATTTTATTTTGTTAACCATTCACATTTACTGTATAATAAATATAATATACTGTTCCTAGTTGAAACTAAATGCACTCTTAATGTATCAAATAGTAAACACACAGCACTAGCTCACAAAATTGTGACTTCTGCAGTTAAACTTTAATAGAGATTTCATACATTTTAAAATAACACAATAATATACTGTAGATGTAAATAAACTCAACATGCTATAACTATTGTGCTTTGCAAGAGAGAGATGACTGGATTTTAGCATCTACTGTTTGGTAAGCTTTGTTTACTTTTTCAATACACAGAGGAGTTTGCTGATCTCAGTACTTCCCACACCATCTGTCTGTCCTGTGATTGTATGGACTAAGAAACCCAGAGATGTTCCTCTCAGTCTCATGGTGGATCAGTTTATGTCCCTGTTGCCACAGATTTTCATTTGCATTTGATATCAAAGTACAGTTCATTTGCTTGTTTATGAGACAGTGTTTTACATCTAAACAACATCATGGTCTTCTGGGTATACTGGAAAAACATTTTACACCTTAAAGGTCATAATGATGGTTAGAGGTTTATACTGCAGTATAATATTTTCTACAGTAATTTTTGTACTGGACAGCTTCCACATTTATGTTGTTATGTTTTTTCTGTGTGTGAAGCATCTGAACTCAGTGAATGTACCCTTGGTACAGCCAGGCTGGCAGCTCTTTAGGAACCTCTGTGGTACTTTGAGGTAAATGCTAATGTCAGCATGCTAACAAGTTTGCAGTGACAGTGCTAACAGGCAGATGCTAAGCAGGTATAAGGTTTACTGCTTTTACTATTCAGCCCCTCCATGACCCTATTCAGGAATAAGCAGTATAGGTAATGGATGGATAGGCTATTTTTGTGTAGCATGTTAGCATGCTAGCATTTTGTAATTAGCTAAATCATGCCTCACAAAAATGTAAAATCTCTTTCACTGAAAAAAATGTTGCCTGCCAAAGTGATCCAGGCAAATACATTTCAAATGAAAACTCAGTTCTGAAAACTAATTATCATTATATAATTTATTTATTTTTTGGTTGCTGAAATATGTTTATTTCACTCAGTTTCAATCCTGAAAATATCCACTAACACTGAGAAACATCACAGGTACTGCCACTCATCTTTCCTTGTCCCCTTCCGGTACAATACTGTAAATCAGGGCACATTAAACTCTCAGACAAATATAATATCACCTGTGTCCAGCTAAGAGAGAGACAAAAATTGCAACATAACACATTTACAAAATAATGTTGTTTACTGAGTAAGATTTCTACAGGTCAGCTAAAGACATGTGGGCATATTTATAAATGTTTTTGTGGCTCCTTTTCTGGCACTAAAAAGTGAAGTTGCATGTTTCTTTGTATCCCTGCGTGTTATGATTCATACATTAATTACCTATTTTATATTCTGTTTCACAAATTTAGAAGGAAAACTAAGTTCTTTGTGTGTACCAATGTATGTTCTCCATAATTTTCCAAGTCCATCTCATGTATTTGACCTTTTATGCAATCGTGCAGTCATGCACTCCTTCATAAAGACCTGTTGTTACGGTCAGATATGAAACCCTTTTATATATCTATGTAAAATGTACTTGAGTAATGACTTTAGCAATGCACCACTCTGATACATTCACTGACTTCCTGCATTGTGTGGAATCACCAGCAAAGGTCACCAGCACTGTTGACTAAATCTCAGAACTCATCTCTCACTGCTGACCCTCTCGCTTTCTCCATCCATCTAGTTTTGGACCTTTGGATATTCATAACAGAAGGCCCCTTGCCCCCACACTACTTCCCACAGTCAGAGCCATAAGCAATATTGGTTCTTTAAGATTTGCACTTTTGCAGAAGGATTTGACAATGCATCTACTGGCTGAATGTTTCCAGGATTCTTTCAGTAATATCTATGTTGTTTAGGAAGCCCTTGAGGAAGCATTATATGAGTAAAATGTAGCTATGAAGCTATGTTTGCACAGATAAGTGAGCATTACTTGTTAGAAGAAAACACTCGGTGTTGATTTTGGTCTGTACTTGTTAGTAGAAAACACTCGGTGTTGATTTTGGTCTTTTCCTGAAATGTATTTGTTAGTAAAAACAAAAATATAATATCAGCAGTGATATTTTTTAAATACCCCTATTTTTTTTAATCATAGACTGATAGTTAAAAGTACTGAAAGTACCTTCACCACATGCATGTACAGTAAAAATGAGCATTTGCTGTTAAGTTTCTCTAAGTTTCTTTGTGTGTAAATACAGAAGATAAGGAAGATAAGTGTTGTCCTCACTCTGTCATATCTGATGGATCTGTAGAAAGTTTTGCCCTAGTTTAGAAGTGAGGAGGTCCCAAGGTGAGGAGGAAAGGTTTGCCTCAGGCGCTTGCAGCTGTGTGATGGTCTGTTACTGGGAGTTATTCTCCACCCACAGGGACTGAAACAACTCTCTGGTCAGTGTCAGTCTCTGACCTACCTGATGGGAGAAATCTGCTCAAAATTTGAAATATCTCATTTCAAAATTGTACCTTTGTGCATGATAGGTTTGGTTCTTGTTTTTATGCCCAACAGACTAACAATTAATACATGGTGCTCTCCAGCATGACTCAGGGTTATTATTTGTTAGAAGATCGATGCTGGTTATCTTCAGTATTGTTCCAATTTCCTTTTGAGTCACGGAGATACTCAGGCCGATATAGACATGGATTAAACTTGTTGTCCTCACACATTTTCTGCTAAAATCACAGCCTTGTGTATTGAATGAACACTCAATACTCCTCCCAAGGTCTGCTCTTATTTATTTATTTTTTTTTAAGTTGTACACATGCTTGCGACATAGCAAGAGACCTTGACATACACTGTTGGACTGGATGAATTCCTATTGAAAGCTGGAGTTACAAACTTTGGATGTTTATGGGCAAGCTTTTCTGTGGTAGTAAAAGAAAACCTTTGTTGTTTCACAATAAACTCTAATACACAAGATACTGCAAGTCTATTTTCTCTATATTGCTTTTCACTAAAATATTAAATGTTGTTGAACCACCATGTTGTCATTGAATATGACAAATCACACATCTCCGTGATTATTTTAAGACGCCATTCATCTTTTACAGTGTAAAACACAGTAGTGTCACAATAACAGCTTTAAAACTGTGACATGGTAATGTTTGTTGTGTTGCCGCCCAGTGGTTGGCTTTGTGTTCTTCTTCTTGGTGTTTTATGGCAGTTGTCAAACAAGAAAATGGTGCATTACTGCCACCAACTGTACTGGAGTGTGGATCGGAAAGCTAATACGTAGTGGCCATTGAAATCATACAATTTTGAGCTTTGTAATGTTAGAAACACTAGAATGCGGTGATTGGCACAAACGAACACTTGATTTTCATGCAGAAAACCGGGGATTGCATTGACATTGTGTTTTAACCAACCCAAGGGTGTTTTCCTAACCATAACCATCTAGTTGGTGTTAATGTCAAATAAGCTAACCATGTAGTGTAGTTTCGATGCGCTTTCGATTTCAAATTTCGATCAAGAAAAATATAGCAATGTTGTAACTTTTGAGGCGTTATTGTGAGAGTTTTCCTTTGTGGATCAATGTGGCTATTGTACATTTTGTTGCTTTTTTAAGTGCTCCCATGGGGAAAATGTTTATTATTTGAAAGTGAACATACACTTAGCACAGGTTGACAGTGTTTAAGGGAGCACTGAAGTGCTCTGCTTGTGTGCCCTCAGAGACAGGTAGTGGGCGTAGTGACACACTGTCATTTAGCTGCATAACAGCTACACATTTTAACTCTGCCCACCCACCTTTAATATTTATAACAAGGAATCACTGCATGCTGTATGCTTAGCAGCACATACACTCTTTATTTCTTTTCAATGTCATAGTTTTCCTATCCATAGGTTTCCTGCACAGCCAGTAATGATGCATTATCACTCAGCAAACTGACTATTTTTAAAGCTTATTTAAGTTTTAAAATACATTTTAAAACCTCCTAACATAGGGTTGTGTCACCGAACTGACATACATCTAGTTTATAGCTTATTGGCCCTGTGAGGCACCGCTAGTTCCACAGTGCTGTTGCTATGACAGTACTTGCTTTGCAGTCTGCTCTAGCATCTGCCAGCGTATTTGATGGCACATCAGAGGACACAGTAAACATTGACAGAAACATCTATCTTCCCGACAACCTATTTTTTATGGATTTATTCCAGTTTAGATGCTCTAGCTGTCATAAATAAAAAACTGCTGTGATCATTAGCAGCTGTGTCAGGTGGGAAAGTCTCACAAATGTTGTAGTATATTCTCTGTTCTGATTGCCTTGTCCACTCCAGGAGAACAGGCCTCATTAGTTGAAATTAACTCCTACTCTGATTATGATGACAGTGTAGTAAGAGATTTGCAATATAAATACTTGAAACATAATTATCGGCATCCATTGCGACTGTTACTTTTTAACCACTTATTGGCCTTCATGTCAACTGTGCAGTGATTGTAATTGTTCCTCTTACCTTTACACATTCTCACACTGATACATAACAATTTACTTTAACTTAGTCCGAGTAGGTGTGTAATTCATTATGACAGCATTGATAAAAATGAGTTGTGATTACATAGTTTAACAACAAATAATAAATCAAGTTGCTGCTTTTAAAAGATGATTTCAAGGTAATTAACACTTGAATATTTACCAAGCTGCAGAATTAAATCCTTAAATTGGAAATTGTATAAAGAAATTATAAAACTAACCACTGACATTAAGTTTAATAAAGTTCCACTATAAGCAGTGCTTAATGTGAAACAGAGGAAGTATGGGAGCGCAGTAGTGTACACTGTTGTGTTCCTTCTGTGATGTTTTGCATGGTATAGTTTGATGTGTTTTGTTTGACATACAGTAATGTTAGTGGCCATTCCTAATAATGTTAGGATCCTCAGTTAGTTCCTGTTTTTTGCTCCTATATTGTACCTGGTTCCTGTTTTATACCACCCTCAGCAGCCCCCAACTTGACTCTGTCTTGATTGACCTTAATTGCACACACCTGTTGCTCCTTGTCTCTGGACCTTGCCCTGCTTCTCCACTGGGTTAAGGACTCTGTTGTCTGGATTCTTTTTCCTGGTAATCTGGCTCATTGTTCACTTGCTTCTCTTATGCCTCTGCTCTGTTAATTGGATGGTAGTTGGATCTAGTTTGGTATCTCCTGTGCTCATATTTCCCCTCATCTGCCTTGTGTTAATTACTCTCGTTGTCACTACATGCTACTTGGGCTTTATTTGTATTTGTTTATGTTAAATGCCATTCCCTTATCACTGTTACCTGTTTTCTTATCTGCACTTGGGCTCTAAGAGACTCAAATCATAACAAATAAATCTATCTTTAAAGGTCACTTGGGTTAACAGGCTAAAACATCCTGCTGCATTAGAGTAAACACATGCTCTTATTTGTGACATGACTAAGAATGATATTATCTGACTATGTAATACCGCTGTTTGAAGTTAGCAAAAAATCACAAGTTAATTTCATGGCTATTTCTCTCGAGACAACTAAAAATTAAAGCCCCATTTAAGCTCTATGATTGCGGCTGCTACCGTGGAGGGAAACTTTTATGCTCAGTCATGATTTCATGATTTACTGTGATTCAATGATTTACTGTAGGCCATGAAACTTGATCTTGTTTGTTTGGGATGGCTGTTGTTTTAAGTTTTAGGTGTCTGAGGAGGTCATAGCATCATGTTTAATGTTGTCCTCTCTCCTCGCAGTTTGTCCTTGCGTTCTACACAGGTGGGACTAAGACAAAAGGAAAAGATGCAAGTGAGGGAAACATGGATGTAATTAGGAGACTTGGGATTCACCTATTGTTTTATTCAGCAGCACAAAACATTCCCCCAGAGGAAAACAGTGGTAGACACATTTAGGATCAATTCCTCGCACAGCTCCATACCCACACCCAGATTCAACTATTGTCATAAATCAAATCTACTTGGTATGAGTCAGGTCACAGAAATTCAGCAAAAGCTTATCTACGCATTTGTGATTGAAGATGAGCAACCCCCCACATCTTTTTTTTTTTTTTTTTTTTTTTTGCAATACAAAAACCAAGGTTACGTCAGCAAGCCTTTCACTTTGCTGACAAAAGAACCCCACACTTTTCTGCCTGTTCTTCTGCAAATAGTAGCTTTCTTTAATTGTTGTACATCTCTGATGTCTTCCTCTGTCTCTGTCCTTGTCTCTGCCTCAGTGAAATAACAGTTCTCTTAATGATTTCAGCAATGCTCGGCCAAATATAATAATATAGTAACTGAGCATTAGTGGAGCAGGAGCCTCAAATCTAGTTATTTCATTAATGTCACTGCATTGTTGTTTATAATTTATTTTCAGTGTAGTATCAGACGTACTAAATGGAAACATCAGCTGAGATCACGCCGTAGTGCCTGGCATTTTGTTGTCTTTGTCTGCCGTAATGACAGTGATGGCATTCGGATCCCCTGGTGTGTCATTCTCATACAGTAATTCTTTAGGGTCTTGTTTAGGTGTCACATTGTGTTGAGTGGCCAGGAAAACACCATCATGCTCTTCAGTGTTCCATTTATCCAGTTTTGTTCATTTACAATGTTTGGTTTGTTACTGGTTCTAGTGCTGTTATAACGTACACACACTGGCAATGTAAAACCATTATTAGCTTTAAGTATTTGGTTCTGACAGGCTCCTTTACTGCTACATGGCCTTTTCATCAGCAACACACACGCACGCAGGAATAATGGGCAGAGTGTTGATACAACAACCTATTGTAACAGCACAGCTACATATCAGCTAAGGTGAATTATATATCAGAACTGAGTTGCTGTATCTTTAAAGTATAATCATATACATCTGCTTAAATGTAATGCTCTCTGATGAGGTTATGCAAGTTCAAATATAATTAATAATAAAAAGTTGTAATGATGTGCACATCATCCTTTGGTAGGGCTCAACTCATTTTGCATTATTAGATAAGTGATGGCACAGGATAGGAACAGGACATAAAGGGTAAAATTGACTTGCTTCTGTTTTGATGGAGAACAGAACTCAACTATCAGCCAGAGGCTACACAGAACTCCATATAAGGATGATGACTCTCAGTTGGGTCAGGAGTACTGGCCACTATCTTTGTTTTCCAGTTAGTGAATTTATTGTGGTTGATATAATGGAGCTTACTTTTTTCATTAAAGACAGGCTTAACCAGCACTCTCTTAAATGGTGTAGGGAGAGTGTTCAATTGCAAGGAGCTTTTAAAAATTGTTAAAACCTCCCCAGACACAGAATTTGAAATGTTTTTAAAAAGACTGGTATTTGATAAAGTGTGCAAGTGTAAGACTTCAATTTTGTTACGATTTCCCTGAGCATTTCAGCATCAATTGGGTCAAAACTGCTCAGTGTGGCCTCACATTGTATACTGGATATTTCTGTTATGGCACTGTGTTGTTGAGAAATACCAGACCTAATGGTGGCTGTCTTCTCACTGAATTCCTCACAGAAACAAACTGGCTGCTATGCTCTGCAGATATACAAGGGCACCAGTTACGTTACAAAGCAGCCTGGGATTTCCCATGTTACTATTTATCAGATTAGAAAAATATAGGTTCCTGGAGGTTCAAACTGTTTTACTGTAAATCTTTAAATTAAATTTCTTTATGTACATGTAGTTTATTTTTCTCATATTTTCCTTGTTTTGTTAGCCACTGTGTAGTGATGCACTGGCTACATATGTATTATTATAATCAGTAAGATGGTTATTTTAACCGAAACCACATTGTTTTTTCTAAACATAACCAAGGTGTTTTTGTACATAAACTGAGTGAAATTATGATTATAATGATAACAATAATAATAAGAAAAATTATAACCATGTGTTTGATTGTTTCCATGACAACAAAGGTCCAGTACGATTCCTGGAGGAGCCATCGTATGGAGTGCATGACTGTTTCCCTGACGACAAAGTGTCCTGCTGGGAGGGTCCTGTTGCTCCTATCCTAAGGTAGGGACCAGTGACATACTGTTTATTGTTGTTCAGGTTGGAAGGCTTGGCTATGAGAGGGTCATGACTATGTTTGCATCATTATTTGTTTCCTCCTATTATGTTTCCCATTTCCATTTTCTTGTATATCTGCTTGCTTATTAGGATCTTGTATTTCAACCTGAAATGCAGGAAAAAGAAAGAATCCATATTAAATAGACTAGATTAATCCTGTCATGGGCATTTTGCTCATAGGTAACAGTTGTGAACAAAAATTACAATGGTTATTTATTATCAGAAAAGCACTGATCCTATAATTCTTAAGTTAATGAGACAGCATCACTTCAAAAGCAGTGTATAAAAAGAAAACACAACCTAATCCTTTTCTGCCTGTGGTCATTATTCTTACTTTACCGTGTTAATAATATAAACAAAGACAAAAATTTGAAGACAGATGTGTAGCTTTGCAACCTTGATCTCTCACCTAGAAAGCACTTCTAATACCCAAATGCATAAAAGTTATAAAATTGATGAGTCCTGCAGCCCTTCTGCCAAATTTAGCTCATAAAAATGGGGCTTTGTGTGGGGATGAGATGGTGATGAGTACATCTGAGGGTTGGTCTGTCAGAAAATCAACCCACTCCATGAATCAGACAAAGTGATGAGGAATGGGGGGAAGAGAAGCAGAATGTGGATGATGAGAAAAGTGTATGATGAGATGTGCACACAGTAAAATAGGGCAGAAAGAACCCAACGCCATCATGGATAACAGGTGGATGGATGACTTGAAGTTGAAACATTGCCAGATTCACCAACTACCATACAAGTAGTTCCATATACTAGTTGATAAACTTGGTGTTCAAATGCAGTATTTGCTGTTGTCCAGAAAAAAACTTGCAACTCTTCTCAAATAGATTTTTTATGTAATGTTTCTATTAGAAATAAGAAAATGTTGATTAAAATTTTTAAATTTTTCTCTATCAAACATTCTTTTAAAATCTATGAGACAAACTCAAAAATCTGCGGTTTCAAAACTGATAGACGGGGCTTGAAGGTTTTTAGTGCCAAATTCAGTAATGGTTGAACACAATCTTCAAATACACCATTCTCAGTATTATCCCTATGAGTATCAGATTTCATAATTTTATTGTTGCCACAATCAATGTAAGAAACAAGAACCTGAAGAAAAATCACCCTCCTCTGTGCCGTGCATTGTATAAAATCAGATCTAAGAGAAAGCAATGCTATTGTATAGATAGAGAGAGCTTCTGTTAATTAAAGTTAACTTCAATTTATGTTGAATAACAGTGTGAATCAAATGCAAAACATATTATCATAGAGGGAATGTGATGAGTGAATGGGAAACAGAAGGAGCTTCAGAGAAAGAGATGCAGAGGGTATGTCTATATTGAGCTAGATAAATTGGAAAACATGCTTTTCTTCCCATGTTAGCCCTCTCTCCATGGACGTTTAGACCGGTGGGGGCATGCTGCTTCAGATAAATGTACAATGTTGAAATATTATTCAGAAAAGCCAGATTGAGTCCTAGATTCTGTCATGGTTATAGATTGGAAGACATATGCAGACAAGAAGGTTACTCTGAGCTTTAGTAATGATAACAGGATAACTTTAAGGCAAGGCAGAAAAACAAGGGCACACGGGTATAATGCCTTACAACAAGCATTTTCATGGGTAATAAAACACAAGGGATAACCAACACTGGTAAGTGGAGATGGCAGGAACCCCCACACACACACACACACACACACTGGAATGCAGGTGCTTACTAGTGTACAGTAGGCTTACAAGAAGAGTGCAATAGATATAACGATGAGGCAGGTAAATACAACAGCGCAGATAACACACAGGCTAGAGGCAGGCAACAGGAGCTAAACGCTGATCGCACCGATGAAAATGGCTACTGAGCATAGAAAATGCTAGAGTTGGGTGGTCGTGGGGATGGAAACAATTATCAACACCAGGTCACAATTGGCAGACAGAAAACTGGGGCAGGTTTCTGACCAGAGAAAGTGCTGCGCCAGGTGACTGTCCTGTGTTGGGGCAAAGGTTAAGCCAGGGACAACTTTTTAAGGCATGTCTACTACTTTGCTCCCAGCAGGATGTACTGCCATGAACTTTTGTACTTGACATTCATGGTTTCCAGAGGTTGACATATACTGATTTAGTACCACCGTTAGTTTTTGAATTTTAGTCAAAGTCTTCATAATTGGGTTGGATTCTGATGAAATACGGTACTAAGAATGAGCCCAAATGATTTTGGGGATTCCTGTTTAGCACCAGCAGCAGGTCACAGCTAATTTATTTTTCTAGATTGCCTGAGACAACATTTTGTACTGACATTCATGATTCTCAACCATTCTCATCTCGGTCAGTGATTGTGTACCAGAAAAATTAAGGCAACAACAGCCTCCTCTAACCCTCTACTCAAAATATGTCAGCCAATCACAGAGCACAGCTGTTGTCATTAACCTGTTTTCATATTGATTTTGGCATATGACTTCAGTACAGAATCGACCGGAAAATGTGTTTGGATGCAAGCCATTTTCACACATAAACAGCATTTTTAGACTTAGCTTACCTAGTGTTGATGTAGCCTCAGGAGGTCAAAGAGATACACTGACAAATGCACAGAACAAAAAGGAGAGTGAGAAAGAGAAGAAGTAAGACTGTGTGAGAAAAGGGAAGAAATGGGAAGTAGCAGAGTGGAAAGTTGAGGGCATGAAGCTTGAATGCTTCAGCACCATTGCCACCACAAACAGTGCTGACCTGGAAAGCCTCTATGTGGTGGAAATCAGCTTTAAGAAAGCCTTTTAGAGGCCTTCTCAGGGGATTAATACAGTTTTGGTGTTTGGGCTCTCTCTTTCTCTCCCTGTCACTTCCTTGCTCTGTTTGTGTGCATATGTCCCTCACATATGTGTGTTGATACTGTGTGTGCAATAGGTGGTAAGGTGTTCGTGTGAAATGGATAAAAGGCGCACATAGTGGACTTCCTGCACTTTGCATACATGTGTGTGGGAGAGAGTGGAAAAGAAAAAGAGTCAGAGTGAGTGGAAAGGCTGATTGGCATTTTATTTTTATGTAGAAGCAGAGGTGAAAGAGAGGCAGAAATATTTTCATTGGTTGAGTTAAAACTCAATGGGCAGAGTGCCTGATCCCCAGTTTTTCAGAGTGAAAGTTAACTAAACCTAAATGGTAATGAGGGAATACTAGTGCAAACATGAATGGATGTTTCATAGCTGGAATATGTAGTTTCTTTTTCTTTCCTTTTAGATTAGATTATGTGCAATGTTAATTTAATGGTTTGATCTAATTTATCTAGGTTTTTTCATAATATAATTATAATAACATTGTGCTCACCACAGGAATTGCAGAGATCTCAGAAAGCAGTGACTTTGCTAAATAATATTTTACTGAGTGGGAAACATGAACTATTATAAATTATAAAAACAAATAACTTGTTTATCAGAGAAAATTAACTAACACCAAAACTATTACCTGAACTGTCCTCTGTGAAAATCTATTACAGTTTATTGACATCCTAGCTCAGATTTTGCTTTGCGCTGACAGATTCCTCTGGGCATTTCAGATGCATTCAGTTGTTTTTTGTTAAATAAGGTGGTTGGAAAAACAGCTGAACACTCAGTTTGTTTACATATATCAAGTTTTCGCCTTTGAACTTTCTTGTAGCAGTGTGAGCAAGGTGAGTAAGATGTTATTGTTACTAGTAAAACTACTCACGAAAATAAGATTTGAGTTGCAATAATTTCTTATTGTTTAAAGAAAACTCCAATCTGCAAGAGGAGAGAGAGCAAAGACGGGGAGATAGAGTGAGACAAAACCTCCCTGTGCATCCTTTCACAGCTCATCTTATCTGCGCTTTCCTAATTGTGGGACCGGGAATGGACATGGTCCAATGAAGAGCTAATTATCACTAACAATAAATGTCACATCAAACAGGTATTATGTGAGCTGCATGAGGCCTGCCACACTCAGCGAATCTCAGCCGTTTTCACTCCAGATGCTAGATTACTTTTGACAGGAAACATACAAATAAAACATTACCAGGGCTTAGAGGGAGAGCTCTCAGAGATACCCACTGAGTAAATTATTCATACATTGACTTACTGAAGGAATGAACGCTTCTGTCTTCTCTCTAATCCCAAGCAAAGCTTTCAGTAATAGTGCAGCGCTCGAGTTGCCTCTCACAAGGCTCTATTCATCAAACTTTCCAATGTATGAAATCAGTGTCTGACAGGCTTTTGAAATCCTGCAGCTCCTGCGTTATTATGGCGTTTAGCCTCAAACAGCCTCTCAATCTAATGACTTCTCCGCGATGGTGATTGCTTTGATTTTAATTGGGATGTTCTAGAGGCGCTGCTGCTTCTGATCCAGCTGTCTCCCACCAGTTAGACAAGGGTTCCTCACAGTGAGCCTTTATTCCTGCTCTGAAACCCATCACAGGGTAGTTTTGTTGCCCTGTTGAGTTTAGTGACGGGCACAGGAAGGAGGAGGGACGACACATGTTTCACTGAAGTCATGAGTAATGAGAGATGAAATATAGAGCCCATCAATGTTGGGGAAGTCTCAAATGGACATTGCCTTTGGTCTCCAGAGATGGGGTTATGGTACACTAAAGTACTGTTTAGCTTGTCCATCCTTGAAAGACTAAGCCATGACCTCTCTGGAGAAAAGTAAAAGCAGGAAGGGCTTACCTGGTGCATATGTGTCTGTGGACCATAGCAGCGTAGTCTGTGGTGACAACTGACTTCATTTACTCCCCAAAAGCTTTATCATTGTCTCATAACAACCTAGGTTGCTAGGTGGTGTTACAATAATTTGTTCCTGTTTGACTGATCGTCTTCTTCCTCTCAGAAATCACAAGAGCCACCTCAGCCAAACCCCCCCAGGTAAATAAAGAGTCAACTACTCAGCCATTAAAAACTTATTTCAGATGACCTCAATGTGGTAGTAAAAGAGCATTTATAAAATAGGGACAGACAAGTGGTATTGTGTATTCTCAGTAATGCAGTAAAAAGGGTGTATCCTTCAAAAGACCAAATGTCCAGAATGTACCAGCATTATCATCATCAGCAGCAGCATCCTAGTCAGACAAAGAAGACAAAGACTATGAATAAAATGAGAAATAATAATGACATGTATTTTTCAATATGCACACTAAAAATGGATTTCAGGCCACTGCTGTGTCCATCCTTGAACTTAGCTCTAGTTGCAGTTAACATCGACTGCTGTGTGTCATTCTCTGCTCTGTTTGATTTATTGGACTAAAGAGTACTGCTGGGTGGAGGCAGTGGGGTCCTGGTCAGTGGTTGTCGAGTATTTTTAGGTTATGACCACAAAAAGCCTGGCAAGCCAAATTCTCTGCTACTATTGGCACAAAATGATAATTTCTATTTTTCCTTTAGAGTCCCTACTTCACTTGACTAATTATTGAAAGAATCCCTGCAGGTATTCATTGTAGTAAAAGCAGAGGGCATTCATCACAAAAATAAAAATATTGATAATATATTTATATTAGTTATAATAATAAGAAGAAGAAGCAAAAGCAAAAAAAAAAAAAAAAAATCACCTTCATGCTTTTTTTTAGAGCCTGTGCTCAGAGCAAATCTAGGCTACCCTTGGCTATCAATTCACTCAAAAAATGTGCACATACACACAAACCCACTCCTCATTTTGATATGTTCCCGTGCTCACTTTTGTGTTGAATCACTCCTGATTTATGACTCGCCTCCTCTTTATTTTTTCCTTTTTCATATCACTTTAGTGTGCTAGGCCTTGTGAATATTTCTTCCCTGAACCCCTCCATAAAATTTTGACAGGGGCCTTTTATATCTGAATTGATTCCAAAAGAGGAAAATGTAAAGCACTACATCCATTATTGAACAGCATCACAACCTGGGAAGCCTTTGTGAGATATTTACATTTTATGGCCCCTGTCAGCCCCTTTGGTAAGCAGTCAAACTCAAAGCTTGTGGACGCTGAGGGCTCAAATTGACAAGTTCCTGCTGCGTATATTGTTATGCAGATTGATTTTTTTGCATTTAACATCACTTCTTTAAAGAATAAAATGGAGAAAATTTGACCTTAACAGGCCTTCTTGAACCTCCCCTGCAGCTTTGCCTGCGGATATATGTCATTTAGAGTATAACTAAGGTTCACCCAGGTCGTGAAAAATGCTATTTTATACCAACTTTATCTTGCACCATTTCGGCTACATGAGGTAGAATGTTGCAAGTTCACAGTGCATACAGTATCTGTTCCTGCACCCCATGGCTCCCTCTACATCAAGTCCACATTAAGGGTAGGTTTAATGCTAAATGATAAGGACATACATGGCTCTGAGGAAGGTGTGGAATTATTTTAATAAGTGCTTTGCCACTGAAACAGTATTTTGCTGTCTTATGGGCTGATCTAACAGTTCAGCAACCTATTATGATGCTTAGTGCAAAATTGTTTGCTTCTCACTGTAATTTGAATGTTGTTTCCTTTAGAGGATTAATTGAAAATAGAATCACCACAATGTTTTCAAGGTTAATAAACACATGCCCCATTAACTGTCAGGAAAGGCATAACTGTACTATACTTCTTCAGCTGTTCTTCACTTTTCCCTACCCTGTAAAAGATCATAGAGATTTAGTGAAATCAACTGATCACTTCTAATTAATGTAAATATGCAAGTTTTGTTCATTTCAAGTTTAAATTCCAGGCTTTTATTGATAGACCACTTTCCAACTTCAAAACGAGTTATTCTCACTTGATGTTTTGGCTTGAAATGATGAGTAGAATGGATGAACCGCTGAGAGTTCACTCATTTGCTCTAGCGGACAGCATGTATTGTGGTAGACCTTCCAGGGACTGTTTTAGTTTAATGCATTTTAAGTTAAGTTATGTTGTTTCTATTCATAATAATAACTAGAATTACCATTTCACAGTTGTATGCCTCCACCAACTAGTCACAGTCATGGGAATGGGACAGACATGAGGTTACTGACTTTGACTTTTGACAACCAAAATCTAATCCTTGAGTCCAAGTGGACATTTGTGCCAAATTTGAAGAAATTTTCTCAAGCCATTCCTGACATGTCACGTTCACAAAAATGGGATGGACACACAGACATCCCAAAAACATAATCCCTCGAGTGGCAGCTACTGCCAGCGAGGAGGCATAAAAATAACACCAATCATGATCAAGGTTATTCAGTTAGGTCCTTATCCAACTTCACAATTTAACAGAGTCAGTGAGCGCCGCCTCATCTGTTGTCTTTGCACCCACTGTGAAAGAAAATGCCTTGAACAGCTGCTACTTTAAGTTCTTTGTGTCAAATGAAGAATTTCCTTTTAAACTTAAAAATATAAAAGGAAAGCAAATCTGTAATGACTATGCCTAAAACATCAAGTTAATGCCTTAAGCTTTGTGAACTTGTTTTATGAAGGTCAGTTAACTGAGTTAGTTTTACATTTATTTAAACCAGTTATTTGTAACTTCAACTTAAGTTGAGTTAAATCACATTTATAAAGCAGCAGGGAACTTACCTACTCTCCTGCAGTTATTTGTAATTAAGCTTCTTCTCAGTGTTTGCTTAAAGATGTCAAAGAGGAGAACTGAGGAGGGGAGTGAGGGCAGTGTAGTGAGCTGGGAGCTGAATCTGCCCTATTCCTGAATAAATGCAGAGGGTGAGCAGGCTTAGTGAATTTCAAAGTCACCCAGGCGGCTTAATAGTGTTCCTAAATGACTCAGCACATTATTTCCAGTTGTACAGAAGTCCATTACATGCTGTGTTACTACACTCATACAGGGTTAGGACTCCCTCTCTCCCTGTCCTTTTGGCTCAGGCCTGGCATATGTTCAACAAACCACTTGAGCCTGAATGCAAAATTAAATCCCTTGGCTATAATTTTAAGGACAGTTCAGTCTTTTTAGTGCTTAACCAGGAGTCTGGAGCCTGTCAGTGACACCTGTAACCCTTCACACTGCAGACTTTGATGGCAAAGGTGATAGTTAAAAGTGTATTGCATTGGCCACGGGCGTGGATGTGGATGGAATGAGATGGAAAGGGAGGGATAAATAGAGGTGGAGGGAGAAAGGGAGAGCAATTAGTGGTGCTTTACAGCATAATCCCTCAGAGACAAGGCCCATCAATCATGTTAGTAATCCTTTGTTTCTCAGTAAAGATAACAATGCTGCAGGGAGTTAACATTTTCTTCATACGTCATCCCACCAAAATACACCTGAAATGCCAGATTGGACTAGAATTAGCCTTATCCTTTATGTACAACAAGGAGTTGATAGGAGGACGCTCAGACATACCCAGTGAGTGTGTTGTTTCTGTGATGCTGATAATAGCAGAGCTAGCAGACGTAGCCTAGAGGTTAGGGGTCGTCAAGTCAAATCACACATGGGCTATTTTTCTTACATGGCCCCCAGTCCAAACGGTGAAGAAGGTTGTTTGTCAGTGCTTTCTAATATGATCATTATGACCGTTCTCTGATCTTTGACCTTGATGTATAAAGGGCTTGTTAGGTTTAGGCTACTAAAAGCTCTTCGTTATGATTTTAGAAAGACTCACAGCCACACTAGCAGCTTTCTGAGGTTGTACATAAAGATCCCCTCCGGTCTCTAAAAAGATCAATAAAAACATGTCTGATCTTTACTGTACCCTTTATTGTGAATTCCAAGATTTATAAATATTCAAATATATGCAAATAAGGCGAGACAAAACATGCACACCCATTGCCCGCCGCCGCTGCTTACCCCAGGTAGACCGTTGAAATCATTGTGTATCAGGATATGATGGCAGGGAATAATAGTCGGATATATTTGTTTGCTCGTTCAGACCCAGGGTTCGATTTCCTTAAGCAGGGTGCAGTGGTAAATGAAGTCTAAACTCCAGGCACAAGGCGCATATGGGCATCTGACAATGTTTTGGAATTTCGGTGCATATTGGGTGCAGCCAGGTGTTACTGGGCAAATTATGGAAGAGAGGCAGAATACAGTATTGGAGGGAGGAATGCAATGCCAATCAAACCAGCTCCTCCTGTCCTTTTTAAAAGCACCGCTGGAACCTGACTTTGACAGGCAAATATGTGATATTTATTATAGAAGTATTGCACATAAATGCTCAGTAGTCTGCTAATATGACTGACTGGTTGTGTGCATGGAAAAGAGACTGATCCTATAACCAGCAGCAATTATATAGTGTAATTTACTCACAGCTGGATCCAGTATGTGAAATACACAGGGGAGAAACTGATTGCAGTTTGCAGGAGCAGGCAGCCTTGTAAAGATGTGTCACCCACTTTATCTACACCTACACATGCCTTTGTCAGAATCATCTGCCAAAAGGTGATTAAGGCTAATATTTTGATAGTGAAAGAAGCTTTCTGCTTTGTATTATCTTCATTTCACTCTTGTGGGTTATGTTTTTTTTCCAAGCTTATCCACTGTCTGTGTACCAGTTTAACTATCTCTAAATGGCCAGTATAACCAGTAAGATTCAGTATTCTCCTTGCCAAACAGTGATTTAAGCTAATAAGGTAATAAATCTCCTTTCATTTATAATGAAGGGGGGTTTCTGCCTCAATATTACCATTATTTTGCTTTTGCAGTATTTTTAAACATTATTAACCATCCAGTACCTTTGTACCAGTTTATGTACATCTAAAGGGCCAGTATAACTAGTAAAGTGCAGTATTCTTTTTGCAAAAAGTGCTACACAAATAAATCTTTGAATTTGTTGTGATTTGAATAGTCAATCATTGGTACATCATTACTTTATGAATACTCACATAAAAGCATGCATGCTAAGGTTTTTGAAGATACACTACAGACATTGACTGGATGAAGGTAAATCATGGTTAACTGTGTTCTAACAGCGAATCAAATCAGCTTAGGTTTGATTGAAGATCTAATTGTGAGTTATACCTTTAAGGCATATGGTCTGGTATTATACAGTGAAAAGAGTTGGCTCAAATATTCATCATGGCAGCCCAAAGGCACTGCTTCAAGAATGAACCATCCTTCTGAGGAGCATAAAGGGAATGCCAGGAGGCAAATAACATATCTTTTGGCTCCTCGACTCACAGCTTAGCTTGCCTGGCCTTTGTTGAAATAACATTTTTGTGACAAGTCCATGTGTGCAACCTCGGTAAAATCAAGTCAATTGTAAATTGAATAAATTCACTAGTGACCTTCAAGGCATCTCTTTGTCTGATTCACTGTGCTCTCCTCTATATGACACTTCTTTCACAGGCCAGGTCCATCCATCATGGCTGCTTGTTCACTTTTGTCTTAGAGACAATATTTTGCACCTTGTTGTCCTATTCCCCATTTCTTTTCTCTTACTTTCTATCATCCCCCTCTCTGTCATTTTTAATGATAACTAAGAGAAGTTAGCCATGGATGTGTTGTTGTAAATGTGGCGTTGCGCTGTCATGGATGCTTCAAGGTCAAGAGTGCTTAGCTGGATATTAAAGAGACAGATGGGTGTGGAGATGGAGTGGGATGGCAACGCAATGCAATTATAACCTGTGCCCACTTTCCACCACACACACACATCATGAAGGAAAGAGAGAGAGACCGACAGAAAAAGAAAATGGGTGAGAAATAGATAGCCAAGAGATCACTGCTATCTCTGAAACTCTGCTGAGACAATCTAATATCAGCATGAGCATAATTCCACAACAGTTCAAACATGCACGCAATCATGAACAAACAAAAAGTATGTGCACATCTATGCACACATGGCACAAAGATTGTCCGATAGGAATTGTAATGGCTCATTAAAGCACCAAAGTGATCTGGTGGATGGTTGCAGGTGGAAGAAAACAGAGTGAATGATTGATACAGTGATACAGAGTGTTCTCCCCCCACCAGCCCATTAGGGGTGATTTAGAGGGCCTGTGGAGTGCAACTGGAATAGAAAAGAGGCTCCTTCCTCTACATTTTTGACTCTGTGACTGATTGAGAGAGCACATGAAAATGACTGTTTGTCTCCATTATAAGATCTCACCATTGTTTATCATGGAGTTTAGCGGGGTGTGACGGCACAGGTAACAGCCGTGAGTAGTAGGTTGTGCTACAGCACTCTCAATATGCCCTACAACTGCATTTCAGACTGTTGTGGTGCAGACTCATGGTATCGCTGCACATCAGTGTTGGCAACAAACCAGGCTGGATTGAAATAGTAAAATGTCTGGAATAAGTAGTTGTTTGAAGTAACGGTACATGATCAATGCCGGGGGTAATTTGTCCAGATTGGATGTTATTCACTATATCACTAATGGTCATGCAGCGAGGCCCACAGTCTGGTTCATTAGTTGCACATGAGGTGTACAATAGCACATGCATATATTATCGACTGAACTGTGATGCAGTGTCTTCCTTTAACATGCAGTACTAATAGATTTTATAGCTTGTAACACAAATTAATGACAGTATGCCCGTGGAGAGCTGATAGCATTGTCGGTCAGTACTAATGAGTAAAGGGTTACTTTGCAAGGTGAAATGACTCCTCAGTCTTTGGAACTTTAAGATGCTGCAAATCCCCTCACCCTGCCTGCTTGGATTACAGTGCTGTTTCTACAACTGCCCCTGAAATCCTTTGGTCCCATGCCAAAAATACAAAAGACAAAGTAGATGTATAACAAAAGTATTTTTTAGGGTCACTGTCTTTTTTTTTAACACATCATTTTAAACTGATCTCACTAATAGAAATAAAAGAGTGCTTTTAAATTGGTTAAGAGCAATACTGGGAACAATTAATTCATTTTTACTATCTAGATTTTACCCACATCCTTGGTATCCATTTTCACTGGTTTTCAAAATTTTAAATATACAGCCCAATCCAGATTCTTGGGTGGTAATAAAGAACAAAAATAATGACCCCTTAGTACCTTGAATTGTGTCCTAGAGCATTGCCCTTTATTAATCAGCTATCTGTCTCTAAAACCAAAATGTAACCATTTGTGTCATGTGCAGAAAAGAAAAAAGAAGAAACTGGGGACTACACAAATGAAACATTTCCTTCAAGGAGGTAATGTTATTGCAAATTTCTTAACCTTGATTTGACCAGTGATTGTTGACTTAATTTAGATTAATTCACATGAGAAGAGAAAAGAAGAGAATTCTTCTTAATGCTTTATTTATATAAGCCAACATGCAAAGATGAGTAGATACACAGCAATGCTTATATAGCACCCATTCATTACTCTGAGGTATCATCCATATATCTAACATGTAGCTCAATAAACCTAACACACTGACTTAATTGTTAGCAATGTGATACTCATTAAAATGAGTCACCCCCATTAGAAATCACAAGAGCAGGGTCAGGCATTGTAACACATGGTTACACAATAACCGTTTGCCCTTATTTACTCACGATGAAAGCAATGTCAGTGGTATGGCCTTCCATGTGAATCCATATGACTGTGGACCAGAGAGGAAATAGTGGTGCTGGGAAATGGAGCCCAGCTCATGCTGTGAGGCAGTTGAGACAGGAAATGGGGGTCAGTGTGGGGTCATGGCATCCAGACTCAGCAATCTGAGGATTTTGTATTTCTCACAATCTGCTACTCACCTACATGCTCCTGCTGTCACACACACACACATGAATGCACACATCTAAGCCCCCCACACTCCCCGCTCCTTTATCCCCTAGAGGTGAGAGTTTAATATCAACCAATCTGTTCCGACCACTCCGTAACCCCAGCAGCCACACCAGCACCACCCCTGATCCTCACACCTCCTTCCTGTTCCCATCCAGTGTGTGCTACAGTGGAGACACAACAAAACACACTGCAGCGAGCACTGACACTGACACTGGACATGCAAACAGGGTCAGAGAGAAGGGTTAAGTCAGCCGAGGGGAGGGAAGCAGCACGTATGAAGTCCTGCAGGGAGTCCAGTGTGGACTCTAGTATGGGTATTTTAAAGAACTTGGATATTGTAAATAATCATTAGGTAAAATTAAAGTAGTGGTTTGTGACTTATGTATATGCTTTGAAGTAATAGAAATGGCAGTGGCCACAGAGGAGCAGAAAACAGCAGTAGACCCATTTCGCTGCTTTTCTCATTTCATAGTGAAATGTGTGGAAACTCATCTGACCAATGAGGTGAACTCTGAGGCAAAAACTGTGACTAGTTAGCCGGCAGGAGGCCAGCCGGGTTGAGAGGCATGTCATTCCGTGTGTTTTGAATTTCAGGGATTTTACCTCCTATGTCACCAACTTATAGCAGTTTTGCTTCTGGCCATTTGATGATTTCTTTTTTTTTGCAAAAGATGCTGCTTTTGAATAACATTTTAAATGCTGCTTTGTAAGCTTTTCATTCTACCACTAAAACCTCTAACCAAAGCCAATTTAAATGACAGTGCTCTAAAGCTAAGTGAGAAACTATATATATTCAGTGTGGAGAGAAACACTGATTATACAGTTCCTTATTATTATCACTTCTAAATTAAAAACAAATTAATAAATTTGCAATCGAATTAACAAATAAAATATTCACATTTAAATTACGCTCAGGGTTCCATAGATTCAGTGTTTTTGCTTTGAACATTTTGGCTATAGACAAAATCTTATTTGGTATGAAATATCCCATATTTAACCAAATCTGACATCAGCCCCGTCTAGGTGTCAGTAAATGGGTTTATCAGTTTAAAGCTTACCTTTAAACTGGTAAACTTTAGCATCTCCCCTCTGAGGCACAACCCAGTCTCACAGCAACATTTATTAGCTACATTTTTCCGCAATGCAAAACACAATACTAGTCTCACAATTATGCCTCAAATTGTGACATTGCAATCAATGTGACGTCTTGGTTGACATTCTTTATACATGGTTAAGTTTAGGCACAGCAGCTACATGGTTAGGGAAAGCCCCTAGATTCAGTTAAAACATTCTCAGTATGACAACAATATTGCACTGGACTCTGGTTGTCTATGTGAAAGTCAGGTGCTTGTTGGGCCCAGCCACCTGCTTCCTAGTGTTTTTACCATTCTGTAGTTCAAAACCGTATGACTTCAACAGACACTAAAAAAATAGCATCCCAATCCACAGTCCAGCTGGTGGTGGTAATGCGCCATTTCATTGTTTGCCAACCGCCACAAGACACCAAGAAGAAGAAGACAAAAAAGGGCACTGGGCTGCAATATAAAACCGATGCCATGTCACAATTTTACAGTCGTTATTGTGACACTACTATGTTTTACGGTGTGCATAGCTTTTTTACACTTTCATGTGAGACTGGGCTGTCAGAGGAGGATCACAGAGGGGATGAATGAATGCGATGAAGCAGAGCTCAGTTTGGACATCAAACTCAGAGGGAGAGATGTGAAGGTGTTGGAACGTGGGCTTAAGATGTCAGGAAGGAGCAGTGTTCGACTCCATTTCCAGCCCTCCCATGGGAATCCCATGCATGTTGCAACAATGTGGCAACAGATTTCATCCCATTGCCCCAGAGGCTTTTTACCCTGATTCTGCTCTCATCTTGAAAACTGACATCTTGTCTATATTGAACTTGTTTAAAGGGTTTGTGGGTTCATGGAAAGTATGGAAGAATGAGAAATGAATCATTTCTGTGTCTCTGAAACTTTGAGAGTTGTAGAAAAACATAATTTAAGATTTATTGCCAGCTTTTTCAAATGTATCACCCCTAAATGGTCATTATCACGCCCATAACTATGCCTTAAAAGGGGCAGACTGCACCCACCAGTAGGCTAGAAGCTGCATATCACTGACAGCTGTTTATAATGAGATAATCTCTAGTGGCTGAAGAAATTATGACAGGAGCATACAGTAAGTCATCACTGGTGACTTGGTATAAAGACCAAAGTTTAGCTTGTCACTTTTG
>NW_018127883.1:9470375-9513491 GCF_001952655.1 Monopterus albus | reverse complement strand
CAGAGCCAAATGGGAAGTGAAGTAGGGCCCTAATAACCTCCATCTATGTTGTAGATGACAAATTAATAGGATGATAACATTTGAAGTAGGTATATAGTGAGAAATTTAGTGGCTAAATGATACAGCCTACTGTAGCTGAACATCATATTTCTCAGCCAGTGATCAATGTGTCTTAGACATCAGCTCAAATCTTTCATTAATGTAAAGGCAGGAAAAATGATTTTGAATAGCACACAGCAAAACCATAACTGCTCACATTTTGTTTTTTGTTAATTTTCATTAACTGTGAGAGCCGTCAGTCCAAGCACTCCCTTGCAATAAAACAATGAAAATAAGGGAACAATATTCATTGTCATGAATGGGTATAACTGGAAGTGGTACTTGTGTATTAGTATTTCCTATTTGGGAGAGCTGTATGTAAGCAGAGTAGGCTTTATCATTAGCTGCATGATAAATGGAGATGGCCCAGGGATGCCAAATCTATAAGCTTTCTAATGATTGGTAAGTCATGGTTTCCAGATTGGAATGAATATGGAAAAGATCCTTATCCACTGGTAGACTCAAGGTCACCACTGATCTCCTGTCCCCGGGGTGTTTGGAGAAACTTTTTACAAGGTGCAAATGATAGCTGCTGCCCTGCTCTACTTTGCATAGCCAGCATGGAGCAATGTGACACAAGCTGTATCATTTAAAGTCATTTTTCAAAAATAATAACAAGGACACCAACGCTCAATATATACTACTGCACTCATAGTGATACTTTTACACATTTGATTTTGATTTGATTTGATTTGATTTATTCTTTCAAACATGTAAAGACAGTCAATATGTCAACACACATAATTTCACACATATCCACAAATGCATTATCAATTTGCGTATACCTAGTACATGCTTGAATGGAGTAGGAAGAAGTCAGACTTATCCAGTCCTACCCCATAACATCATCTGACCATCATTGGTTTGCAAGCAGTATTTCTACATAGATAATTTTGTTCTACACCACGCAAGTGATATACTAAAAAATTATTACAGATTGTTAACATTATTACATAATTACATACTTTATAATTATTACATAGTGTTAAAATTCTTACACCACACCCACAATGTTACACCTGATTAATCATTAAACCTGTTCTTGCATATATCTTGATTGACACATACCTTTATATTTATGTTTAAACTTGTCAATTCTATTACTATTTTTTATGTCCACACTTAAATTATTCCATAGTTTTACCCCACTTATGGAAATACAGAATCTTTTTTTGGTTGTACGTATAGCATGAATTTTAAAATTTAACTGACCCCTTAAATTGTATCCCACTTCCCTTTCATTAAATAGTTTTTGAATTCCACCAGGTAATAAATTGTTCCTGGCTTTATACATAAACACAGCAGTCTTGTGTCCCACTAAATCAAAAAATTTTAACAATTTAGACTGTATGAAAGCTACATTGGTGTGATCCCTATATATTTACTAAAATAAAATGGGTTTCTCAGCCTTGGGGTCAGGGCACCATGCAGGTCCACTAAGCATGTGGCTGTTAGACATTTTAAGACATATCACCTTTAAAGCATAGAGGCTGGCATCACTATACTTGGTAATATGCATACACAACCTTTCCTCTAAAACAGATTACACTGAATTTTGACATGAGCCAAACTGTCACTGAGCGCGTTTATAAGAACACAAGTATCTGGGTTATGATACTGTATGACGGCTGCCATCTTGCATTTTTGCAACCAGATTCTGCGCAGTGGTACCTAGAAGGGGAGTGACCAATCAAAGCTGTCAAATCAAATGAAACACACCCCTTTATATATGATTAAACACCTTATTAAAAACAAACTAACCAGAAAAATGATCACTTGTACACACATCAGTGTGATAATATCTACCAGAAACAACAGAAGTGACCTCTGGGGAAAAATTTATCCAAGTTGTACTTGGCTCATGTCCTTTCCACTAACATGGAGGAGGTGGGATTTATAAGCTGTACTGCAACCAGTCACCAGGGGCCGATCGCATCAAGGTGGCTTCACTTCTAGGAGCCGTCAGCCTGTCATTTTTACAATCAATGGCTTGTATATGTAATCATCATATCCCGATTTCAGAAACCCAGATAAGCTCATATCCTGGTTTTGAGAAACCCAAATATGCTAGCTGGAGTGCTCTGGAAGAAACTGGGATTCTGTTGCATATATTCATATTATCCAGGTTTCTGAATGTTAAGGATGATCTGTGCAGGTGCAACTGTAGCATCCAAGTGATTTTAAATGTTATATGGGACCAAGCACAGAAATGCTGACCTCTTCACACCTGTAGTCAGATCACAGTGAAAAATCCTAAAGAAATTACTAAATGGCCAAATTTCAAAGCAAAAGAAGTGGATCTAGTACAGGAACTTACAAATTATTCAAAATATTGGATAACATGCTTGGTGACCGTTCACCTTCCACTGTAGAGGACAGAGGAGTTGACATCAGCTTCGCCTGATTAACGGATACTGAGCCTCCTATGGGCAATACACCAAGTCCAGGTGGTGTTGAGTTGCTTACCATTTATTAACGTTAATATGTATATATCCTCATTCTTTTTAAAAAAAAAGTCAAATAGGCCTTAATACAGCTACCAAATACTGTATTTTGCTACTTGTATTATATTCATATTGATAAATACTGAAGATGACGTGTATGAGGAGGCTGATGTCATCAGTAACCAGGATACTAGTTTTTGTCATGTATAACCAGAGTTCCCTGTGTTCCATGTAAACACCATATGCTGAATATGAGCAAAACTGGGATACTCATGTCCACTGATTGATTTTAGCAGAAGGCACTAAAGTAATGAAATCTGTTTGATGCCACTGACCAGTCTTTTCGGTACTGTGATTGAGCGATGTCACCTGCACCTTCATGAACATGTCATCACAGCAATTGACAGTATCTGCCGCCACCTCACGCTGTCGCCATCCGCAAGTCACTCACCTGATTTACTGCCCTGATTGCTCCGCTTGTCCTCATCATTTTTTAAAAGCTCCTGAAGTGTCATTTCCTGTGCTATGCTTGACTTGAATCTGAGGAAATGAAGCCTGAGAGAGGTGAATTATTACCCACGGTGACTTTTAGACTAATTGATACCATTAAACTATGCAGCACACCAAAGAGAGAGCCAACTCTGGTGGTGAACCCCCCCCCCCCAAAAAAAAATAAGGCGCCCTAATTTTTCCGTTAACCTTAAATGCCAGTGTTAAACTTATCTTGACATGCAAAGGTTGAATGTAAATTAGTGCCATAAAAACATGCTCCCACGACCCCAATTTGTATAGTTCATGGTCTATGTTTGGATTTGCTTTTAAATGCGTTATCTTTAATTATCAAATGCCCCTGAGGCTGAATTGCTTGGTTAGTTCATTCTGTTAGCAGCCCACTGTGCAAGGATAGTTGACTAATCGCATGTCACAATTCACTCATGATTACAGTGACCTGCATTATTTGAGATTAGTGAAGGAGGGTCCCGAACAGGGAGCACTGCAATGCCTCAGTATATGGTGGTGAGTATACTGCACGGTCTCTGAAATGGGATCCATGCAGTCTTGCCAAAGGACAATGCATGCAAGGCTGTAAAGATTTCATCCCTGTAGGTATGAGTGAAAAAGGACAGAACAGAATGAAGCAGAAAGCAAAATGGAACCCAAATCTCTTGAGGATAATATGGAGATCTGCCTAACATAAGATCCTTGTGGTAATGCAATTTAAGTTAGAAGGAAAAAATGTCAGGGTAATCTCATCAGTCTGTCAGAGAGAGGGATGTCAGACGTAGCCTGTGGCGAGCCTCCAGCAGGGCCGCTGCTCTCAACCACTCTGCAGCACTCTGTCTCCCCTCTCCCCTGCCTTTCTTCCTTTCGTTCCATCTCTGAGCCATGCCATGGCTCCATTATGCCATCATCATCTGTCAATACTTGTGGCCGTGTAGACCTCACAATGTAACCCAAATCCTAGGAATAAAAACTGAACAACATCAGAAATAAAAGGTCATGTAAACAAAAATTTGCATAAGAAACATTCCAGTGCTGTGTCAAAAACTGACAGATTATGCCTCAGGTATATATGCAGAATGTTGTAGGAATAAAAAACCTGCATAGGGGGAGTAAAATGACAAGAGAAACATCCTCTCTTTCAGTCCAACCCTGGCCATATGGAGATGTGATCTGTAAATCACTGGCCCCTATAGGCCCCAGGGCGTTAAGGAAGGGGAAACATCTCTAAAGTGGACTAGCGGGAATGAGGACATGTGGGTTGCCCTTAGATGTGAGGAGGTGCTTTTACTTGGAAAGCCTTGGGATGTTCTTGGTGCAGGCTCACCAGCCTGTTGGGGGCGAAACAGCACAGCACACACAACACAGCACGATTATAGGGGGAGCAACAACATGATGTGGGAATTGTTCTTAGTTAAACTAATGATGGATGAAGGGTGAATACAGCAGTAAAAAGTTACCACTAGAACTGAAGACTGTGATATTTGGGGAAATAAGAGGCACTGCTGTCTCTACTTTATTTATTGTTTTCCCCTTTTCTTTAAAAACATACCAAATTTAGACTCTTTGACAGTTGCTGGACTAAGCTGACTATAGGCTTATTGGAAAAAGGTGGCAATCCATAATTACTGTCAACGTTTTTAGATGCAATGCCGGAGGACATTGGAGGGTGTGGAAAAGTGGCTGTGCGGCATATCAGAGAGGGAGATAAAACCAGATTGTGGTGTATTGATTATAGATAGACATCTACTCTCCAACACAAGCTGCTGGTCTGCTCTCAAGACCTGATACTGTAGGTTTGGATGTGCATGTCCCCTGTTGATCAGATCTGTTATTAGAATGTCTGGCTGGAGCAGTTACCGTGGTTCTGTACACTGAGGCTCAGACTCATTTAAGGTGTACACAGAGTGCTCAGCATCTCAGAAAAATGAGCAAATCAGAATGTCATGCTGTTCACTCTCTTCATGCAGTGATTGGAGTGTGTTCCAAATAGCAGTGTCTAAAACCAAAACCTTTAGTGCCAGGCTAAATAAATAAAGCATGCAACTTCTTTGAACATTCCTAGGAAATCACAAGTGCCTCTATGCTGTTTGTGTTTGCAACTTGTGAATAACATAGAACTGTATATAAATAGAAGAAACAATGAAACTTTGTATAAAAGTCATGGACAACATGAAACCACAACATCTATGAATTTAACTGTGTTTATGCATCACATTTTAGAATAATTAAGGAGAGTTGCAACAAAACTGAACATTATTACGTTCATGACAGTGGGGTTATTGAAGGACTGGTACTGGGCTTAGTTACTTTTATACTACACTACTGTACCTGTATTGTTTTGGATCCAGCAGGAGCTGATGACATAGCAGCAGCAGACAGGAAAGACTCCACTGGTATTGTCCTTTTTCGAATACCAGTACAGTGTCTGTGCTTTTCTGATTTCACATGGGACTTAACTGCTTTAATTCCCATTGTCCCAAGTGTAAAAACTTTTTGGCTCATCTCACAAGTTGCCTCAAATTCTCACTTGAGACAGCTAACCATTCCCAGTACTTCTCATCTTAGAGCCAGATTTCATGCCAAGCTGGAAGGAACATATTGTAACTGAGCAGTTTGTGAGGATATTGTGTGGTTTTTCCGTAAAATTTGTGAATGCATGGCAGTATTTTATCTATCTATTGTGTGTGTGTGTGTGTGTGTGTGTGTGTGTGTCACTTGCAAACATGAATATGAGCACTAAGGCCTGGCATGTAAATGTTGTGTTGGTCAAACAGTGTCGAGGGTCATAATAGTCAGGTGGCAAATCAAGGCTAAGGTTCCAAAAGGGACGGGCAGAGTAAAGGCTCAAGATCCAAAAACAGGCAGAATATAAGCAGCACTACATGAGGGCACATAAAACACTAGGGGAAACAGTTCGATATAAAAAATAAGCATGGGATCAGTCACAATATCGACGCTGCTGGGCAGACCCCTCATACTGTATGTCCATGTTTTGTCATTTTTATTTATTTATTTTTAATATGTCAGTGCTATTGACCACCCTTTACATGAGTTTTATGAACATTTAACCAATGAAAAGCATGTGACTAAATCTCGTAACTCCCCTGGATCCTGAAACTGTCGGCAAAACCTCATTTAGGTAAAATATTAATAATATAATGACACAAGAAAGTAAGTGACCATATATAAAGACACAATACCAACTTTGACATGATGTTGAATTATTTTAGATACATGGTGTTTTTTCATTACCTGAAAATTAGCAGTTTTTTGAGATACGAGATGTCTACCCAATGGCAACAATATGCATTTGTCAGACAACTCTGACATTTGTTCTGACAAAGCAGCAGTAAAATGTTGCATTTTCTTGTTGGAAAATGGATGTTACACCAGCTAAACCTGGACATATGTGATACTGCGTATTCTAATAAACCTAACTGTAAGCAAGAATATTATATTTTCTGGGCCAGTAGTGGATGCTTGAAGGCAAGTTGATTCTGCAAAAACAAGTAGCACTGACAAAAAGTCCACAACACAGATGTGAAAATGGAGCTGCTGCAGCAGAAGATCTCTCTGACAGTGCAACAGTTCACATTTTATTTGGTGGTGTTGAATTCTCTTTTCTTAGATAGTTTATTTCTGTAGTAAAATTTGTTATCTGTGTGAAAAACGAGGCAAGTGTCCTTTTTTCCATCCTTTGGTCACCCACAATGTAAAGTTTACTAGTCATTGATTTAAACAGTAATTTATCTGTGCAGTGCACTGTGGTGTGAACACGGGCTGTGTATCTGTGAAATAAACTAACAACATTAGAACCAGTAGTTAAAATTTCCTTTCACCTTCCCTCCCTCTTTATTTTTGTGCTTGCATCCCTCTTAATGTCTGCAAATACAAAAACTGCACTGCATTTGCACATAAATACGTACAACAACACTCACACAAACCACTGAGACAAGGACAGGGACAGGCATTTTCTCTCTACGGGTGAGAAACACTGTGGGTTTTTTTTGTTCTGTTGCTCTGTTGTCTTCTCATTTATTCAAAGCTGTAAGGCAGCAGCCTGGTGCCATCCATCTCAATTGGTCTACACTTCCTGTACTGCTCTGATTGGATGTAATGATCTCCGGATGTCACTCCACACACTGATATGTTTCTCCTTGTGACCCATCTGCTTCCCTATTCTGTCATGAGTACCCCGGGTGTTTACCGTGGATACACAGACGGGATCCTCCCACGCTCAGTTCACACTACAGTATCTCACAATCTCTTGTTATTATTATCCCTCCTTTCTATCTTTTTGGTGTGCTTATTGCTTTTGTGGCATATGTGTATCACTTACAGTGGGTACAGAAAGTATTCAGACCCCCTTAAATTTTTCACTCATTGTTATATTGCAGCCATATGCTAAAATCATTTAAGTTCATTTTTTTCCTCATTAATGTACACACAGCACCCCATATTGACAGAAAAACACAGAATTGACAAACTGAAATATCACATGGTCATAAGTATTCAGACCCTTTGCTCAGTATTTAGTAGAGGCACCCTTTTGAGCTAATACAGCCATGAGTCTTTTTGGGAATGATGCAACAAGTTTTTCACACCTGCATTTGGGGATCCTCTGCCATTCCTCCTTGCAGATCCTCTCCAGTTCTGTCAGGTTGGATGGTAAACGTTGGTGGACAGCCATTTTCAGGTCTCTCCAGAGATGCTCAATTGGGTTTAAGTCAGGGCTCTGGCTGGGCCATTCAAGAACAGTCACGGAGTTGTTGTGAAGCCACTCCTTCGTTATTTTAGCTGTGTGCTTAGGGTCATTGTCTTGTTGGAAGGTGAACCTTCGGCCCAGTCTGAGGTCCTGAGCACTCTGGAGAAGGTTTTCGTCCAGGATATCCCAGTACTTGGCCGCATTCATCCTTCCCTCGATTGCAACCAGTCGTCCTGTCCCTGCAGCTGAAAAACACCCCCATAGCAGTATGCTGCCACCACCATGCTTCACTGTTGGGACCGTATTGGACAGGTGATGAGCAGTGCCTGGTTTTCTCCACACATACAAGCGGTATGTGTGGCCAAAAAGTTTAATTAAGGCCAAAAAGTTCTATCTTGGTCTCATCAGACCAGAGAATCTTATTTCTCACCATCTTGGAGTCCTTCAGGTGTTTTTTAGCAAACTCCATGCAGACTTTCAGGTGTCTTGCACTGAGGAGAGGCTTCCGTCGGGCCACTCTGCCATAAAGCCCCGACTGGTGGAGGGCTGCAGTGATGGTTGACTTTCTACAACTTTCTCCCATCTCCCGACTGCATCTCTGGAGCTCAGCCACAGTCATCTTTGGGTTCTTCTGTACCTCTCTCACCAAGGCTCTTCTCCCCCGATAGCTCAGTTTGGCCAGACGGCCAGCTCTAGGAAGGGTTCTGGTCGTCCCAAACGTCTTCCATTTAAGGATTATGGAGGCCACTGTGCTCTTAGGAACCTTAAGTGCAGCAGAAATGTTTTTGTAACCTTGGCCAGATCTGTGCCTTGCCACAATTCTGTCTCTGAGCTCTTCAGGCAGTTCCTTTGACCTCATGATTCTCATTTGCTCTGACATGCACTGTGAGCTGTAGGGTCTTATATAGACAGGTGTGTGGCTTTCCTATCAAAAATTCTGTGTTTTTTTGTCAATATGGGGTGCTGTGTGTACATTAATGAGGAAAAAAATGAACTTAAATGATTTTAGCATATGGCTGCAATATAACAATGAGTGAAAAATTTAAGGGGGTCTGAATATTTTCCGTACCCACTGTATGTTGAAGAAGGTGAGCATGTTTGTGTGTGGGCAGGGGGTTGATGATCAAAGCCTTGAAGTCTGTACTCAGCAGGTAAGAAATATATTTGGTGAGCTTGAAGGAAGTGTGATCTACTTCATATACAAACTGAAAAATTTTAATGTCATTCTACCCTATGGAATTCACTGCAAGGAAATTCCTAAATAAAGAATTGAAAAAGTAAAGAAAAATGCACAAAAGAAACCAAAGCAAACAACCCAGAGGCATGTATCTAAGCCACACTCCTTTTATGGTCTCATATGAACAAGCATTGCCCTATGTGTAGGAATAATAAATATTGTTTCAGGGAATCTATTCAAAGACTTCGGTCCCCAGATGCTCTCCCTTGTGATATTGTGGCTTGACAGTGGACATGGATGAGCTCAACAGATGATGGAGAGTATATGTTAAACCTGACAAAGGACAGGGGTTGACATGACTGCTGTGTCATGTGGGCACAGGAGTTGACATGCAACTATGACTGTTTTATAATTCATCAGATTTCACCCGAGAAATAAAGCAGCAGTCCCTGTCAAAAAAATTTAATCCCAGGACGCCATGAGTGAAGATGTCAACGATCTGTCAACTCCATTTGATGCTCAACTTGTCACAGCTTCTGCCAAACACCTACAGTACACAGTTAAGTGACAGAGAACAAAAGGAGCGAGGAGCGAGCAGCGCAAAGTGAGGAGAAGTAAGATCCAAAATGACAGCGGTGTGAACATGCCACAAAATGATACACACTTTGTCTATTTTAAACTCAGGCTTTTACAGGTGCAACTTCAGATGGGTTGTAACGTTGGCCTTTGGATTCACCCCATTTTCTCCGAATGGAATTCAGGTATCAGGTTTGGTCACTTCTCCACTCACAAGTGAAATATGAACTGTTTCCTAAAGAGCAGTGAGCCACAGAAAAATGGACTCAGCAGCGTTGGATCGTTAGTCTCTCTGGTCAGTTTTCCTCTCGGATACATGCTTTAGCATAAAGGGAACATGAGACCAGCTGGGTTAGTAAACATTGCCTGCTGTCTGCAGTTTACTGACATCATGCCACATGATTTGCAGGCATTAAAGCTCACATTTTTCACTGGTGGTGCCATTTACTGCATCGTCGCCCAGTGCACCTAACAATGTCTGTAATTATTTTGATGAGGTACAAAAATAACTGTTTGCTGTACTTATTTTATTTTAGCTTCACAAAATACCTCAATTATGACCTTATCACTGTATAATAAACTGGTATGTAAAAATATAACAATGAGTCAGCAAAGAAAATCAACAACGAATATAATTATTTTGTTTAGCAGGGTTGACCAGTTTCTAATTTAGACTGGAACCTTCAGCTAACAGAACTGACTGAGGTGCAAAGATGTGTGTTGCTAAAGTTATTCTCTTCCTGTTACAAGGAAACTGAAAAATAAAAGTATCAAATTATAATTTAGAATATTTACAATTATGTACAATTAAGGCTTCTATAAAAATTCTGCCTTTAAAGGTGAGCGAGCGTATGCTGTATATGTTATATAATACAGACTCAAGATAAAAAATGAATTATGCATCACTATGAACCTTTTTGTAAACGATGCATGTGTTTAGAGATAGTGAAACTTTCTGACAAGTCAAGTCACAGAAGATAATGGCATGTGTGCAAACTAGAAAAGACAACTGTCTTAAGAGTGTGGGAATTACTTTTTTTAAAGGTGAGATTGAGTAGTATTACCTTTAACATTGACTGTCTGTTCTGTTTCTATGCCAACAGTAAAAAAGTTGTTTTGCGCTGACTAGTTATGAAGTGTGTGTGTGTGTGTGTGTGTGTGTGTGTGTGCATGCACACACCTGGTATTACTCATGCTGTGGGGACATAAATCTGTTTACACAAGACTGTCCTTCTGTAGGTTGTTTGTGGCAGCAGGGCATTACGACTAACAGTTATGTATTCTAGTTTTGCAACAATAGTAATAATGACAAGAGTGAAGGACTAAGGTACAGTAAGTGATGTAGTATATAGAGGCAGTATGAGGATGCGGTGGATGGCTAAGTACAGAAAACACAGGGCTTTCCCCCAGGTGAGCAGGGTGAGAATCCACTGTGTGATGTGTTTTTTTTTCCCCCCGGGGACTCAGAATTGATTGCAGGACAAGCAGATAACAACAAAGTTCCAAGGACAGGCTGGTGATCAGGCTGGGCATTGGCTGAGGAAGCAAATTCCGGCACAGGTTAGGCATTGGTGAGGGCCCATTCTGGAGCAGGCTGGGCGTTGACCAGGGAAGCGACTCAGGAACAGGCTGCAAAGCTAGAGGGACATCGATGGCTGACCCAGGAAGAGGAACAGGCGTGGTACTGGCATGGGCATCTACAGCAATGGGCAACCAAGGGACAGACATGACATTGGTATCAACTGCCAACACAGGAACAGGTTCAGGTATAGGCATGGTGTCAGTAGAGAGAGGTAAACCAGAAACCATTTTGAGCATGGTGACCTTGTTAACAGCAGTGATTGAGCCAGAAACAGGAACAGACAAAGCATCATTAGCAACAGCCAATATGGGCAAGAACAGGAACTGATAAGGTGTTGGTGTCAGTGGGTGACTCAGAAACTAGCTCAGGAACAGATGAGATGTTGGCAAGGTTGGACAAACCAGGAGCCGACTCAGCAACAGGCAAAATATTGGCAAGGATGGCTTATGCAGGGTCAAAGAGAGAGGCTGAGGAGGTGGGAGAAATGGTAGTCAAGTCTGTGGGTGGCTGCTGGGACTTGGGTGCACAGGAGGACTGGGGCTCAGAGACATAGGATGTTGGAGAGCTGCTACTGCTGCTGCACTGTGGGGGCATTCAAGTTCAGAGAATTTTTCATCTATGGAGACAATGTCTCATCTTAGAGGCAGGTTGGGTGCTGAGTGACTCAAGACCCAGGGCGTGGCAGGAGTCAGAAGGCTTGTGGCTTGCCAACAGGGAAGCAGACATGGGCTCGAATGTGATGGTAGGCTGGAGCTCAGATTCAATGGCGAACTGGAATTCGAGTTTGATGGCGGACAGGAGCTCGAGCTCTGGCAACAAACATAGAGCTATATATGTACACCAAGGGAGTGATTGGAAAATAGGATGCAGGTGTGGTGTGTAATCCAGACAGGTGACCTGAGAAGAGGTCCAGGGACATCTCAGGCCTGGTTAGAGAACAAACCAATGCCAGGAAAAAAAGAGCAGAGATGGGGCCAGGACTGAAACTGTGACAAAAAAAAATCTACTTTTGAGGGTCGACATGAGGTAAAAATACAATTGAGGCCATGTATTTCTGAAGTATTGAGATCACAGCTCAGTGTTATATTTCCACAATTCTATATACTGTATCTTTCTCTAACTTAATGGTCACCACGAAGAAATGTGCCACTTAACAAATGGGCTGGTTTGCTCAATATGCAATTAACCTATTTTGCTGGATGGAAGTTTTCAGTTCACCAAGGAGAGTTTTGACAGTATACTGTGCAGAAATCAATCCCCTTTTTCTCCATTGATTCCATTAAAAGCCTTTTTTGGAGATTGATTACACTGAAAGCCTCCCCCCCTGCTTTGGATTACAGATGTACAGTTCCAATCTCATCTTTTCAGTCCAAAGATATGGACATTTATTCTATTACACTGCAAGGTGCAAAGCCTGGAGCCTGAACATCAGAGACCACCTTCTTGAAGAATAATACTTTGTACAGATAGTAGGACATCTGTTCGAGTATTGGGCACTGCCCTGCTTTCTCAGATAAGCATTATTACTTTGGTCGTTCCCTTTCAAGATCAGTTTTTTCCCATCAAGATCAAAATGTATATTTCACGGAATCGAAAAACAAATCTGCAAAGTGAAGCGATTCAGCCTGTCCCGCTCCTTTTTACAAGCACTGGCTACAATACACTGCAATTATTTTAGTGCAGTGGGTGCTGTTTCAGCTTGTGTTGTCTGGTGCAATATCAAGTAGTTCCGAAATCTAAAAAGCCAAAAAAAAAAAAAAAAATTACATATAGATTTCTTTGTGTGCCATAGTAGCCTTATCTCTGTAATGGAATGTTTATCAGTTAACAGTATGGCAAAAAATGTTGCCAACAGCAACTGAAACATTTTATTATTTCTTGGTGTTTGTATATCGACCACATAAATGGTGAAGAATGTACAGTATATTAAGGTTTTATGGGAGAATCCTTACTCAGCACCTTGAGGAAGTATCCATCCTGAGGATAAACTCAGAGACAGTGTCCTTGCTGGCTGCTCTATGATTCATTTAACGGTCACACTGCGGAGTATACTATCTGCTAGTGGCATGTTTATGAATATATCCACAAAATATTATGAAAGCAATAACACTTCACAAGATCCGGGTTATTTCACTGAAAAATTGATCAGATATGTCTCTTGAAATTGCAAGACTCTCACTCCTCCTTTGTTTAATAATGTATGCATTTCACCAGGGTGCACTTTTGTGTGCAGGCAGAGGCAGCTGGGTTTTGCATACAGCTGTGGATGACCTTTACCTGCCCCCTGTGCTTCTTAGTGTAGTGTTTAGGTTTTGTTGCCATATAGATCTCAAAGTTCTCATCCTGAAACATGTCCCTGTGAGGTCTGGCTTCTCAGCACCATGCTTGGATTTTTTAAAGGTTACTTTAGGATGCCAACTTGAGCCTCCACATTGCCCAAGGCATCTCCCTGTCTTGCCAACACCTCCTCATGGCCGTCCTACTCAGGCATTTACCAGTAGGATGTGGAGCAGGCGAATGATAGGGGATGAGGTAATGGGTTTGTGGGCCTTGACTGCCAGAGCCAGAGGATAAAAAAAAAACAAAAAGGGACCTACAGTCACTGGATGTATGCCCAAATGTATTTGACTTGGCCTGTTAATAAATGGGAAAAACTAAACCATGTTGTATGACTGTTCTTTACATTTTTTCTTCCTTGTGTTCATGTATTTCATATACAAATACTCCCTCAAATATAGAACAGTGAAAAAATATCCCATAGACTGAGGACATTTTGCCCTCCTACATGTCAACAAGTGGTTGATTTTGTCCCTGAATTTCAGGTAAACATAGGAAATGAAATAGCTTGTTGTGATTCTCTGTGTGCATTTAATGCCACAATATTTGAAGCCACATTTTTGATAAAATTAATGATTGTTGTGACTAAAAAACTACTGTTGTAACCCAGTACTTAGCCACGTAGCACTGGCTGGAGTTTTTCCATAATAATTTAGTGATACACAGTGCAGCATGTTGCCATTGTTGCCTACAGGGAAAAACTCTCTTGCTTCACTGTCCTTGCATTGCTTGTGTTGTCAGTTGTTTTGGTGCGGTTCCTTCTAGAAACAAAATCATGGAATTTCACTATTTAAAAAAACACAATGTTTGAATATTGACTTGATATGACTAATAACAGATTTGACATTTCCCTTTCCTTAACTATCCTTTAGCAGTATTTTCCTTATGTTTTACTGTAATTGCCATGCACAGAAATTGTATGAATAATTTATATAAAATAAGAACTAAACTTTAAATAAAGACTTTTGTCTTTTGACTTTTGTCTAAATGTCACTAAACCTAGTCCAGGATTTTACATAATCATTTCATCATTAACATTTCATACTTCAAATGTATGATGCAGTGTGTCCTCAGTCTTTTTTTTTTTTTTTTAGGTTTACAGTACAGGCCTTAACTTTAGAGCAGAATTGAGATGAGGATTGTGTCACAGTCTTTCTTAAAGTAGAATGATTTTTCCATGTAAATGTCTGTTTATGGAGAATAATACTCGAGCTGTGAAAAATGTTGTAAAATGTGTGTGGAAATAAGTGAGCATCAGGGGTTATTTATTTTAAGCCTGCTTTACAAACTGAGGGCATGAAATATGACAGATGCATGTATTTACTAGGTGGGGAAGGCCTAACAGAAACATCATGGGAAACATTGGAGCCAGCATTTAATTTGTTTAGCTGAACTAAAAGGCAGCATATCTCAGCTTCTGCTTCTTTGAGTCCAGCCATTCTATGATTTGACCTTGGTTATTTATACTGAATTACTGGTGTACACCTTAAAGATTAAAGCAGGTCAGGTTCTGGATTTAGGTTCAAGGTTAGGATTACACATGTGTGAATTATTAGGCATGAGGTCAAGGATGTATTGTTTAGAAAGTTAAAACTCTTCGGTTGCCTCTTTTAATCTAGCTTGAAGAGCCCATTCATGACACAGAAGAATAACAAAAAAATAATATAAATACATTTGCACTTTGTGATGTAGGGTTCTCTATAAATAAAGATAATTATGATAATCTGTAATACATATTAAATTAAATGTAGGTTGCTATTTTTCATAATTATAAAAACCATTATGCAAACCATGATGAAGGTTAAAGGTCAGTATCTTTTTTTTTGCATGAAAAAAAAACGAAATACATGATTTCATTTAAAATCAAAAAGAAATCAAATTAAATTACAGGTAATGACTGTATTTTTAAAAGACTTTTAATTTCCACCACCTAGCTGCTGGAATATTATCGCTTTATAACATGTATTATTTTACAGTGTAGGTTTCATCCACAAAGCAAAAGGGAGTGCACACAAATGGAAACCCACTCACACATCTGGATGTGCACACCTACACCACAGAGCCATGACTAAGGCTGTAGGTTACCCTCATCCCTGTTGGCACCGCAGTACTACTAGGAACATTAGGCTCTGTCCTCAGTGGTTGGCTGGCCAGTGTGCTGCTATGTGTCCTGGAGGGCTCAAGTCAGGGTTTAGCTGCTGCTGTCACTGACCAGAGCCATCTAAACTCCTTTCCCATTCTGACCTCAGGCAGCACACAGCCTGCTGCTTCATTAGGTCACTCCACCATCTCTTGCTAGGGGGGAATTTTAAGGCAGGTCCAGTCTGGATTACCATATGGCTCCACTTGGTTATGCTGTCATGAAATATGAATCCAATACAAAGACTACTGCTCCTAATGCACACAGAAGTGTCACATGCCCAGTTCCACACTGCCAAAGCTCCGGGGGCATCGATGTTGCAAAGATTTCATCAGACTTGAAAGTTAAGAGTTTGGTATTACAGGTCGCTTGGTTCACAGTAGAGTTTACATTGTTTAATTGTCATATTGTGAGCTCAGTGTTATTTTTACCTGCTTAAATGTGTAAAAGCATTTGCTAGACAAATTTTAAGGTCTGGACAAAACCATCATCTTGGGGAGTTAATAGTGAAGCTAGCATCTAAGAGAGAAAAACCAGATTCTCCTACACCCTAATTGACTTGTCTCTTTCTCCACACACGCCCTCTATTAGTGCAAATAAAATACTGCCTTTGTGAAAAAATGCTCTGAAAAATGCTATAGTGGTCTTACATGACTTGCAACAGAAGCTGCCTATTAAACTGCAGAGGCCTAGCGTGTCGGGTAAAGAAGCTGTAAGGGTCAGTTTTATCCCCTGCTCTAAGTCCCAGAGCTGGCTGAAGTGACAGAGAGCAGATGGTGGCGTCTACATGCCTGGGAGGTGAACACAGACTGACAAGACAGCCAGGGTTCTTTTTGATAAAGTGTGCATAATACCTTAAATAAAATACCTCTATATAGTGTAGTACTCATGTCTTTAATTGTTTTCTCTTACACAGTTTGTTGGTGTCTGTATGTGTTTCAGTTCGCAGCCTTTGGATGCTAGAAATGCCACAGAGAAATTACACTAAAAGAATATATATTGTTTTTCAGTATTTTTAGGTCACTGGCGCAACACTAGTATGACAGAATGGAAGGTAATGAAAACATCTTCTAAAACAGCACTTGAATAATCACAGGAAACAAGTTGAATTGTCTTCCCCAACTGGCAGCATTTGTCTGCATGATGGAGCACTGGAACCGGTTCTGATTCATGCTGGTAAACTTCTCCTGTCCCCTTTGCCATTTCTGACAGCTGTTGGCCCCACATATGAAAAACAATATCTCAAACTCCTGGCCTAAGCTTAGGGACAACCTTTAGGGTGTTGAATGTCACCATCTGTTGAGGACCTGCTTAGTTGAAGTCATTACGGCACGTGGAGGTAGAGCACAGCTCCAGCTCTCACCCATGAGGGCCGCGGTTTATTGCACAGAAACTCAGGTGGGCCCTGATCTGATTTCAGAGGCTCAGTTGGTGATCGTTAGGAGCATTTGGGTTGACATTATCCACTCCTAATTGTAGTGCACATGAGGAGTTTCTCTCCCTCAAATGCCGAGGTGATATATTGACCCAAACAAAAATAACATACAGGTGCAGCATTAGTGAGCGTAGGGTGCCATCATGTTACGCACTTTAATGTAACCTAGAGTTCATATGTTTTTCCTGTGTATAATGTCAAATCTGTATACTGTGAAGTCTGAAGTTTACAAATATGTAGCTTTCATTTATTGGAAACAAGACTCTCTTTCTGTTTCCCCAGTTTTACAAGTGTGTTTTATGATATTATAATAAGAACCTGCTTGTTTTCTGAGCTGATCCCATTTTACCTTACTGCTCAGTTCAGTATAATGTACATTTGCACAGCATTAATTCCATCAGTACAACATAATTACATTCACCGCTGCTGCCGTGTTTTTCTTTTTTTTTTTTGAATGAATGAAACACTTTCTGCACAGATGTGTATGAATTCACAGTACACTAACAGTTTTGGCTGTGTCTCCACAAACTCCAGAAACAAGTACCTTGACTTTTGTCACTGTATCTCATGATCAAAGGCCCCTTAATGACATGTAGTGTTGTATTTTATTCCTAAGGTATACAGTATAAATAAGCTTTAAAACATACAGTGTACAGGGGAGTTCAGTGAAGCTCTCTCTGTTGAGAATCCAGCTGCGTTCGGTGCCAGTGCTTCCAGATACTGCACATTAGTTATAGCAGTCTTCCATGGCAAACCCAACTTGATTACATTTCCTGATGTTGACGTACATGTTACAGGGGCTCCATCTTTCATCCCCGCCTCAGGTTCCTGTTGCACATTAGCCAGAAAGCAGACGGAGGTGCACGGATTCACCAAAGCCAAGCTTATCTCTGAGCAGATAATTTTACACAGAGGAGAGTATTATGTTTCTCAAAACCAACTCACAGCCATAGAATCCTGGTTGATGCACCTCTCAGGTGGCCATCATACTGGCTGAATGGGTTTTAAGCAGTGATGTGGAACCATTCCTGTGAGAAAGGTACCCATTAGAATGAAGATAAAGTCATTAAACTGCAGCAGCTGTCCTTGGATCTTTGCTTTTTTCTCGATTGGCTGTGATGAAAGTGTGTGCCACATATGTTTGAAGGATAAGATGCTCTTGAGAATGATGCTCATTTTCAGTGTACCAATTCTGAAAAAGGTTTTTGTCTCTGTTACTGCTTGAGGACAGTCAGCTTTTAGCTTTCTGCCTCCTGCCATTGTGAATCAGTTTAATTATTACAGGTGAAAATTAATAGACTTTGAATCAGGGCATTTAAAAGGCAGTTTGCGCACACTCGCATTCATCCCCACACACCCATGAACCCACAGTTGTAAGAATGTTTTCTAGAGCCACCGTGCACTGCAGAACGTATCCAGCTTCAAACTGAGTGGATGTACTTCCACCCACCTTGTCTCAGCTCGGGGATGTCTACCTGCTGGCCTGGCATGCTAGCGATTTGTTACCACCTGGCACATTTCCCATCTCTGAAAAACCACCTGTCACATACCTGGTTGTATTTGCTCCATCACTGCAGAATGCATTTATGCAGAATGGGGGTACTGCTGTCCTACAAGCCTAGAACATGCTAGCTTCTGTAGCTCAGTTGGCTCGGAAAGAAAACCAAAATTTCACGCTGGAAACCAGCCATTTTTGAAATTCATCGATCGGTGTATTTCTATTCAAACCCATGTAACAGTGATTAGAAAATCCATTTGAGTTTGTTTATACAAATGCACAACTCCTAATTATTGCTTTCATAACAGACTCTGAACAGCACAATTATTTTAAACAAGACATAATTTGAGACCTGTGTTGTTATCTGCCTTCATCCTTAAATTCATCCTGCTACTCCAAGCTCTTTCTGGCTGATATAACCTTGTTATACCAACACAGCACTATAGCAGCACACTTAAGCATTCAGCCCACTGAAATGTTGGATCTAATCTTAGAAACTTGAACTAGTGTGTGTCTTTATTGATTGTGAGCCCAGAGAGCAACAGTGGGCGCTTTACTCTCTAATGGGATTGTGTTCTTTGTTTGAACACAAACGTACACCTCTGACATGACTTTTTTCATTTGCAATCAAACAAACCGTGTCCGCCCGTACCATAGGAAGTTGGCCCTCTAATGTCACTGAAGCCTGAAGCACTTCTTGATTGTTACTGTGTCGCTAAAATTAAATCTTTTCTAATTTCACTCAGCGCTTGTCGAGATTGTTGTCTGTGATTTTTCGGATTGCTTTCTTTGATTGTTTTGTATCTGAGCGGCTCCGATTGCCTTCAGTAATAATGTGTCACTTTTCATGTATCATTTTATTGAATCTTGATGAAATGCACTGTGAGAGACAGTAGCTGGATTACATTAAAAAGACTGTTGGCTCTACCAAGTTCATTATTCATTTTTTCCAAGCCTTGTCCCAGGGAAGCTTCAGAGATTTGTCTGCTTGATTGTGTCCTTGATGATAAAAAAGGAGTCTCTGAGGCTTTCAGGAGGATTATTACTTTATTGTGCTGCTTTTATTCAGGCCCAATTATGTGTGAGGTTGAATTGGTAATCAACTGAAAATTCCCTGGCCTTTGCTTAGAGAGGGGTAATCACAGCGGTTTGCTGTATATATCATCATAGTATACAGTTGTTTGTCTCTATCAGGGCGCCTAGATGCATTTCAGACACCCAGAGTGCCACAGATCACACACTACAAGACGTCTGTTGAAATTGTGCGAGAAAGCATCACAAATTCTAGATAGTGCTCACAGCTGTTCTTTTTATTGCTGTAAATGTAGTTGTAGTGGTAGTTATAGGAGTTTGACAGAAAAGTTTCTTCCAGGTCACCTAAAGTTAAAAATGTGATGCTTTAAATAATAAAAACAATGACATGCACAAAATATATATTTACATATTGTACAAGACTACACCCAGTGTTAGGTATTGTTGACGTAGGCGTAGGTTGAAGCCAGTGCTTATTATACCTACCCTCATCCCACTAAACATCTTAGCATATCCAGACTACATCACTGTAAAAAGTACAAAATGTATCAGTTCATACATAGTGTACATCCAGACCCACCTATGGTGTGTGTGCATGTTTTTATTTCTACACACATACATGTGAAATGCAGCAGTTTATTATGCAAATACTATGATGGCTTATCAAATAATAATTTTATACCTGTTAATCACCTTTGTTTTAGACAATCTTTTACATTTACGAATAGTACTCCATGTTTACTCTGCTTTTAACATTTGTTCTTGCTCTTGACTTTATGAACAGATGTTCCTTACATTTGGTAATTTCTAACTCTCTTTTCACACATATTGAAACATTTGATGGCAACAGATCCTGATACACTTTATACAGTGGCAAGAAAAAGTATGTGAACCTTTTGGAATTTCATGGTTTTCTGCATTCATTTGTCATAAAATGTGATCTGATCTTCATCTAAGTCAAGAGTATTGACAAATATAATAAAATAATAACACTTCTGATCTTTATTGAAGACACTCATTCAACATTCAAAATGGTAGTGGAAAACATAAGTGAACCCCTGGAATTAATAACTGGTTGAGCCCCCCCCCCCCCCACTTCTGGCAGAACAGCTTTAGCTCTGTCATATTCTTTGGACGTCTCCCGTGTATGGCTCTCTTCAAGTCATTCCATAGCATCTTTATTGGGTTGAGGTCTGGGTTCTGACTTGGCCACTCCAAAAGGCGGATTTTGTTTTTCTGAAGTCATTCTGTTGTGGACTTGCTCCGGTGTTTTGGGTCATTGTCCTGTTGCATCACCCAACTTCTACAGAGTTTCAGCTGATGTACAGACATTCTCACATTATCCTGAAGGATTTTTTGATACAATTGGGAATTAATTTTCCCCTCAATGATTGCAAGCTGTCCAGGCCCTGATGCAGCAAAACAGGCCAAATCATGATGTTTCCTCCACCATACTTTATGGCTGGGATGATGTTTTCATGCTGATATTCAGTGCCCTTTTTATGCCAGATGTAGTGCTGCGTGTTCTTTCCAAATAGTTCAATCTTAGTTTCATCAGTCCACAAAACATTTTGCCAGTACTGCTGTGGAGTGTCAATGTGCTCTTTCACAAACTAGTAAGCAGCGGCTTCCTTCATGGTGTCCTTCCCTAGACACCCTGCTTGTTCAGTTGTTCTGCTCTTGGGGTCATTTTGACTTGGCACCCACTTCTTGGTTGACTAGCCACAGTCCCAAAGTGTCTCCATTTGTAGATTGTTTGCCTAACTGTAGACTGATGAATTTTTTAGTCTTTGAAATCACTTTATGACCCTTTCTAGCTTTATGCAAATCAACAGTTCCTGATTGTAGACCCTCTGAAAGCTCTTTTTGGCAAGGCACGGTTCACATAAGCATATTCTTCTTGTGTGGAGCAAATTCAAAAGGTTTGGGTGGTTTTTATTTGTCAAAGTAGCTCTAGTCCACACCTCCAAACTCATTTTCTTAACAAGACACCAGGTATGCTAACACCTGATTCCAATTAGCTTTTTTGAGGTCATTAACTCAAGGGTTCACATACTTTTTCCACTAGCACTATGAGGTTTTTATGGTTGTTCTCAATAAAAACATGAAAGATCAGATTTTTTTTTTGTTATATTAGGAACATTATATTTGTCAATACTTTTGACTTAGATGAAGATCAAATCACATTTTATGACAAATGAATGCAGAAAACCATGAAATTCCAAAAGGTTCACATACTTTTTCTTGCCACTGTACATTAAATGTACAAGACTATATTTAATTAAGTCATAAAATTTTTTAAGGTCTAATTTAAATAGATCTTTGTATTCATGCATGTGCATTTGGATATATTCACTGAATTTAAGGGAAATACTCATATTAACAAACAATTGAAAATCCTTCAACCTAGTCTAATACGTTTTTATTGGTCCCAGACTTGAGCTTTTCTGATGTCAGTTGGAAGCTCCTTCCAAAAAATAGTTCGAATTCTACTTCCACAGAATTTCTTAGATGGGTCGATCTTAGTGGAAGACTGCAATGTAGCTTTTTCTCATTCTTTTATCTACTGTTTCAAAAAAGAAAGAAAAAAGGAAAAGCTTTTGATCTGATTCTCCAAGGGGGAGCCTGTGAATGTTATCATTACCAGCATAATTTCAACTGGAATATTATTTTTCAAGGGAGCTGCTCAATAAGTGAAACTGACAATTGAGATGAGACAAGATAAGACAGAAAACAGATGGGGACAAAGACTGAATGAACAGTTCCCAACTTAAGAGCGGGCTGTAGCTTGTGAAGATAGTCAAGCTGTCTACTTTAAATTATATTTTCTTGGAGTTCTTTTTCTTTGTTAGTGTCTTCATCGGCTACTGGATGAAAAACAGACTCACTTTTTTATTAGTTTAGTGTGAGTGAGTCTGTTTTTAGTGAAGGAAAAAACATAGCTTTAAATAAAATTTTTCACTGGAGCCTAGAGGACAAAGGAGGTAATGTTTAAGCAAAGTAAGGTTTTGTAGAATAATCTGTATATATACATACGTTATTCTTCATGAGGTATAGTCACAGTTTAAAAAAATAAATTAAACCAATGTCAATGAGGTAAATTTTAGCCAAAAAGAAAAAAATGTTTTTGTTTATTTGACCTTAATCACAGTGGGCTCTAGAAATTGAAATCTAATTTCAGAGTGTCCTGGACAAAGAGGCAACGTAATTATGTTACAAGAACCACCACAACTAGCACTCTCAGAAGATATGAGAAAGGTCAGACCATTAACAAACTTAATCAAACATGTTTCCCAACATAGAACTAAAACAAGGAATACTGTTTATTGCGATTACTGACGAGTAGCATTTTTCAATTATTTAAATGATAAAATTCACTCCTTTCATATTTATTGTTACACTGTCCTTGATACACATTGACAGTAAGAAGGCCAGCATCGGTTCAGTTGCGCTGTAGCTGTGCACCTTTGCTCTTTTTCTCAACAGGAGCTTCTACAGCATCAGAGCACCCTCAAAGTGCTCTTCAGCTGGAAAAAGGTGACACAATTCAACTAGGTCAGGGCTCTGTCAGGTTATCAAGTGGTCTGTCTAACCGCTCCTTGAAATGAGGCATCCAGTGACTTGGTGCTTGTGCAGGTATGACTGTACGTCTTTGTGTGAGTGGCTGTGGTGGACCAGGGGTGAGAGATGAATGGAGGCGGGGAGGTGTCAAGATATGTTAATAATGGGATGCAGTGCAATTGTGTGCAATTAAGTTACAGGATTCAGGCTCTCCTCCTTTTTGGTTTTTAACAGTGGTTCGCTACCAGCATAGTCAGTGCTACTGTGTTCTTCATTTGAAGAAATACTGTCACGGTATAGGAGTTCGACTGTGAAACAGTAGATGGCCCCCTCTGGGTTGGGACTGAGTTGTTGCCCCAAGTAAGGGAGTTTAAGTATGTCAGGGTCTTGTTCATGAGGATAGAATGGAGCGTGAGATTGAGAGGTTTAGTGGTGCGGCACTGGCAGTAATGCAGCCATTGTACCGGATTGTTGTGGTGGAGAGGGCGTCTAAAGGAGCCAGTTCAGGTGGATCAGGATGCCTCCTGGGCACCTTCCACTGGAGGTTTTCTGGGCATGGTCAACTGGTAGGAGGCCCTGGGGAAGACCCCGAACAGGCTGGAAAGACGATATATCTCATCTGGTCTGGGACTACCTTGGGATCCCTGAGGAGAAGCTGGAAAACATTGGTGGGGAAAAGGATGTCTGGGCTACTGCCTCTGTAACATGACTCTGGATAAGCAGGAAAAAATGGATGGATGGATGAATTTAATGGATGGGATAAAAGTGGATTTACAACAGTTGTAACAGTTGATTTCTTTTACATTTGGTGGTGTTTTGTGTCCAAAAAGACAACATTGTCAGTCTTAGCCCTGTGAACAAAGTTGTGATTGGTTTGGTTGTGTTCCAACCAAGGCAACAGCTGTCACTGGGCACGACACCAGAGATGGTGGGCAGCAGTTGGATCTTTAGCCAGGCTACTGTCGTGTAACAACCACACACATTTTATTTATCACAAGTACACAGGTTTTTGGTATGACTCTCTGGGTAAGGTCACAGCCAACATCACTTCCAACGATTCAGAAAATCTCATGATATCAAAATATATTCACTGGCAAATTATGTTATATGTGTGTATATTCAGTTTGCATATAACCATATTTATATACATCTAATCATGGCAGAGATGGATTGGGGGCTTGTAATAATGGCAACTGGAGAAAAAAGCTATATTGAATGTGTGAATGGATCTGCATTAGTTGAAATCGCAGCCCATATGGGCTCTATTACTCATGCTGAAACAAGGTCAATGGATAATTATTCCTTTAGTGTTTATCACATTTGCTATTGCAGTTCTCAGATGAATGATTATTTCCTGCAGGAGGTCTTTATGTATGTACGTAGGACCCTGGTACAGCGTCACTGGTTCAGTCTCTCACAGGTGTGAAAATATATTTAAATGATATAATCAAATAATTTAAGAGAATGTAATTGCAGGGCTGCAGGGCATTAAGGTCACTATTTCTTCCTTACCTTTGAATTTGAAATAAATCTGAACAAACTGCAGTGAACTATTATTATTACACTTTCTGCTTGACATATAAATATATGTATAATATTAACTGAATGCCTGAAACACCAACTAAATAACAAATATTTGAAGGTAGAGAGAGGCAAGACTTTTATAATCACAACATAACTAATTACTGACACACAAAGTATGCTTTTGTAACCAAAAGAACATTTAACATTACATAGTCTTTAATTAAATAAAACATAGCTTTAAGCTTTACAAATTAGAACATTCATGACTGTCAAAATATCAAATGTTATTTCAGGCAAATGTTGCTTATACTCCTTACTTCAAGTAATAAATCAATTAATACAAATATGTGTTGTTTCTTTTCAGATGCAGTGTGTTTAATTTTGGAACAAAGCTGTTCAAATACACACAGTCTCCTTACAAACAGGCTGAGTAAGCATACATGGTCTTATTCATTCTGCTGCAGCAGCCTCTAGTCACATATGGCACCCTACAGATGGACAATCTGTGTGAGGCTTCAAAGTTAGGAGGCAAAGTTCATTAACATGCCACAAGCTTCATGCTTGTGATTAGAAATTAATTTCATCATGCTTCTAATTATATTGAGACATTTCCAGAGTTCCCCTTACTATACCAGTCATGACAATTTAAATAAAAAATTGCCTAATGGAGATTATGTTCACATCAGATTCATTTAGTTTGCTGCACAGAATAAATGTGCATTAGTCTGCCTCAGTGTGAAGGCACATCAGGAAGAGCCAGTGCACCCTGGCAAACACGTCACAGATATACAACATGTTGCCCTTATGAGTGACAGAAGACTATATATGAAACTCTACAACCTGGCTAGAACTGAATAGGACATAAAATGAAGAGCAAATACCAGATTTATTAATGAGCAGATTTCTTACAGCTAAGTTAATCTTCTTTGTTTACTGTATCTTTTTTTCTTTTATTCTGCCCCAGTTTCCCCTCCTTCCCCACCTGCATCTTGGATGCAATCTGAAACAGAAAAAAAAAATTTGTGTGTGGGGACATCTTCCAGTGAGATTCAGAAAATAGCTGACTCTCCTGGGTCGCATTAGTCTGAAGGTCATCGAAGGGGAAAATGACCCTGGTTCCTCCCTCTCCTCTCTCCTGCTGGCCCTCTCCTCGTCTCTCTCCCCTGTAATTGAGTATGGTGCGTGGTCAGGGAGCCTGTGCTCATTGGAAGGCTGTACATGGTAGTTAGTTACACACATTTTCAATGTAATTACCAGGCAGACTCTCCCTGTCTCCAGATCTTTTCAAGGTCGCATCAATTTCACAGCTATCCACACTACCCACCCACACTCTGTCTCTCTGTTCACCGGCCACCGTCATTACAGGCTTTCAGAGCTTCTTCCTCATTGTAAACTTCATTCTCCTCCTTTCTTAAAAGCGTATCAAGACACAAATGGCAGTTGTTGGCTGATCTCAGTCTCTTTCCTGCAACTGTCACTGTTGTGGGAGGAGTGTTCTGATAACCTTCGAGACCAAGAGTGCCTCATCTCTGGACGTAAATGTTATTACCGACTCAGTGTCATGCAGATTTACTGCTTTTCTAGCTGCCATTAAGTGCTGCTTGATTGCCTCGGAGGGAAGAGGTCGGTGAGTTTAGCAAAGGCACCAGAACATATAAATGGCCTTGGAGTGTAATGCAAACCCAACAGAGGCCACGTGACCTAAGCAGCTCTGCAGTACATAGGCCAGTGCATTCTGGTCACGTTCCCCTCTCTTTCAACTGCATGTCTCGGATCAGCTGCATTGCTTATACATCCGGAAATCTACTTCTTCTGTCTCTTTCACTCCTCCACAGGCTTCTCTCATTTGTTTGACACCCGTGTCAGACCATGCCCAGCAAGGAGTCAGAGACGGTACTTACTGGGTTCACTGCCGCTGTCAAGTCCTCCAGCAGGCCCATCAGCAATGCCAGGGACAGTGTATACTTCACTAGGTTTTAAAAGCATGAGCACCACTTAAATCAAGGCACAGCACAGCAGAACATCTGTTTCACCATTTTATTCCATTTGGTGCAGCGTGTATTGGCACACCGCCGATAGAGCCACCTGTTTACCACCGTCGTGCCATAACCCAATCCCCTCGACCACGGTCTTAATTTTGGAATCTTGCAGAAAATGCCCACTGAGTGCTGCTGAAATGATCGCTCCACTAAGTGGTTGTGATTTGTTTATGTTGCCGATTAAACTAATAAATCCTCATATCATTGTCAAAGCTTGACATTGGAAAATGAAGGAGGATGATACCAGCTCTGATTACATAGCACAGTGATGGCACAGATTAGCAAGAGTGCCGCTTCACAGATCCTTGTCCTGTGAGAAAGGGAGAGGGAGAAGGGTGCTTTATTGTGCCACTGTTTGATTGAGTTGCAATGTGTCAGGACTATCAGTCCATGCCATCGGCACGTGTCTTGCATTCTCAGTGCTGAATTTATTGAGATTTATTGTAAAGGATGATTAAAGCGCCGACGGCCTCCGGTGAAGCTGTGAACACACATCAGCTTCCTGTTCTGTTACAGAAGAGGTTGGGCTCCAGCTCTAGCAGCTCAAAGCATCAGATCGTTAGGGTCACTGGTATCAATGTACCCACACCAAAGTAGGTGAGAGCAGAGGCAAGAGTTTAGCAATAGATGTGTGCATGGCCCTGGGCTGACTGTGCCCGGGGATTGGCAGCACTCGGCTTAATGCATCTCAAAGCTGTCCTTGAGCGGATACAGTATCCACCATGCCAATACCAGCGCGATTAATTGCTCAGGTGATCGCATCTATTTTAGTCTAGAAAAGGCTCTAAACCCCTAAGGAACAAACAAACCTACTTAACCATTTAGTACTTTCTCTGCCTCCAGTTACCACTCAATCCACCCACCTGGATACACCCTGGCAGCTGTGGACGCAAGGGGAGCATGAATTTTACAACACTGCACTCTTAATCATTCTGCATCTCTGGGCAGATATAAAATAACCCTGCATTTGGTAGGTTAAAGCGTCTAAGTGAAATCCTCCAGGACTGATAGTATTGTATAAAAATGTATCAATAGAATGGCGAGATTTCATTTATTTCAGCCAGCCTCTCTATACTCTCCTTTCTCTTTGAACAATGAGTCTGAGTGCATGCTCATGAAACTAAACTTGACGTTTTCAGAGGTTGTGGCATTTTGCTCAGGCAAACACGAGCGTGCAGAAATGACGGTGTAATGGGTAAATTTATCTTGAATCAGAGCCGGTCCCTCTGCGGTGAGCCTCTACGGACAAACTGAGAACTGAGCTCTGTCCACAGTTATAAGAAGGTCAGAGTGGACATGTGACACAGACTAAGATTGCTGGACTACTCACAGAGAGCAACCTCTGACGCAGCCACCTGAGTTGACCTAGATTTCTAAGTATCTCCAATTGACCCTTAAGGAGTCTGTAGCAGATGGCCGTCATACACCAAAGGCTGTAGATAACAGCCATTTATCAGAGCATTAGGGACCGTCACAGAATAAGGCCACTGGATACGTGTCACCCTATTCATAAAGTCTTTCCGCTATTTCCAAAATGTTGCTCATAAATAATTCAGTTGCCTTTATGGCCACCAGCACCCCTGACTGTATAGGATATTTTCATGAAATAGACTGTTTATGGCGCTGAAGTCATCTTACTGTACCTCTGTATAGGCGCCCTTCTCCCCACCACACACAGACTTAACATCTTTCTTCCTGTCTCTTTTTCACTTAATGCTGGGCCAGCCTAGTGTTTTATTTATTCATTTATTTGTTTTTTGAATAACTTGGTGCTTAGCCTTTTTTCATCATCCATTAAATGAAACTGATAAATGGACCCGAAGTGTTCTAGAATTAGAATCTGTTAAATTTGAGAAAATTTTGAGGCAAGGCAGAACCCTTCCATAACTAGAGCCAATGCCTTCTGGTACCAAAATCTGTTAAATTCCAGAGCTTGTTTTTATAACGCATTTCAAAGTAGTATTTTGGGAAATATACTTTTTACTAAGAGGTAGATGAGATGAGTGCTCATAGTGGGAGGCCTTCTGCCTCGACCGGTTGAGGTGAGTGGATAGAGGAGAGAGAAAAGAAGAAAAGCAACAAGACACAACAACAAACAATCAAACATTGGGCAGGTTGATGTGGCCAGTGACTAAAACAGCACATTATTTCTTCTTGGTGTGATGAGTTCAGGAACCCAGGTGTAAAGACATGGTCATGTCTTGTATTCTAAAGTGGTTTTCTGGGAACTTCATGGTGACAACAAAATGTTTGGCAGTGGATCCACCCAGCTAAGAAATAGTCTAACCCCCTGTAAAACCATAAATTGGGACTTTAAAAGTAGATAATGTGTCACTTAGTGAGCTTTAGTGTTGCTCGTAGGCAGATTTTGTTGCCTTTGAAAAGAGCTAGCTAGCTGTTCCTCCTGTTTCCAGTCCTTGTGCTAAGCCAAGCTTACCAGCTGTTATAGCTCAATATTTAACCAAAGACAGGAGAGTGGTATCAGACTTGTCAGATAACTCTTGTCATTAGAGGGCCTAGACTTACTTCCTATAATGCCAACGTATTTAAATAACTTGACTAACTTTTCAACATAATAACCTACTCTGGAGTCTGGAGGCAGAGTCTATTAAATTCCTGAACTAGAATCTGTTAAATAGAACCAGTGTGTCCTGGAACCAAACTCTAAAAAAAAAATGACTGGATGTGTTACAGAAGCCAAAGCTCTTCATTTGAAACCAAAAGGTGCTAGGACCTTTAAGTGAAGCTGGTGATCTCTTCAGCACCATAATTCTCTGGATTAACCATCCACTTGGCTGCATTAATGTAAAATGTGTCATAGTATATTATGTACATCTTTTATATTTATTATAGCTGTTTATTTATTGGTTTATACACATTTTTTCTTGACTTATGGAAACCAATTGGATATTAACCTTAGCAACCTTGCTGCTTCTTTTCTGTCCATTTGTATAGTGGCTACTGTATTATGCTACTATAGCATCATCTGTTTTGGATTAATAAAGTAGAACTAGGAGAACAGTAGCAGACTGCAGTGGTAGATGTTACACATTTTCTATTTCCATTGCCAGAGTTTTTAAAGTCTGTCCTGGTTTTTGCTTTCACGAGGGAATCCAGTGGATTTTGTTTTTCTTACACTGAAGTCCAGGTCATTATGAGCAACTTTCTGACTTTAAACATCTAACACCTTTGGCGCTAGGAGACTGATTAGCAGCTTGCCGAGGTCTTGCTGTCCACCGGTATCACTGATTATAATTTTCACTGTGTCTTTGAGCCCTGTGTGACACACATGGGTCTAGTGGCCTCTAGACATTTAATTCAAGGTAATCAACAGCTTGGCATGAACTCCTCTGATTACCGGTGACTTCATAAGCCGCCCAGGAAACCTGCCTGCTATGACACTTCACCCTGCTATGATGGAGGGCAATTTTCTGGAAGTTTGATTGTATATTTGTCATGTGGTAATTCCTAAATAGGAGGCATTAGTGATCTAGGTCAGAGCCCAGTGGTAGGAATGGGGTTGTCATTGACCATAGTTCAGTTAGACATATTTCTTAATTAGCCTCACTGTCTGCTCCCCTCAAAGTAATTACCTTGATCAGAAAAGACCTTGCCTGGAGTCAGAAAAAATGTCATGGCATGACTAACTACATAAAAAAAATGTGAAATCATATGTTTATCCCATGCTGTTTGTGATTAGCATGCACAGAGAGCAACCTCATTTAAAATCCTCACAGATACATCACAGCAAAGTGGCCTGGGAATGTCATGTCATCATTTATTTGGCTCACTGTGTTATTCCTTCAGACTTTTTTTTCATGTTACAAAACATCATTGAATAGGTCTGTACTGTAACAGCAAACAAACTGAAATTGAACCGGACACATTGGCTTCTGCTTTTCTTTTCCTTTCTGGTGCACATGCTCCATGCTTTTGTTTATCTTCATGTCTAAGTATGTGCATATGAGAGAGAAAGCAAGAGTGAAGGCAGAATCCATGGAGACCAAAAGATAAAGCATCACAAGATGGGCACTGTAATTGCATCCGAGACAATGAAGCACATTTAAAAAATCCCCTCCCCCCTCTGCGTTTTATTGCCTCATCCTCCCTCCTTGATGGAGTTATTACCCTATTTATCATAAGCAAGAGGAAACTGGTAGAAACTATTCAGACAACAGCCCACCCATCTCGGGGGGTAGATTGTCCCCTGTGATACGGATGTGCTCTGACACGGTGAGAGAAACCTACATCATATCACCTGGGAGAGGATTTAAAGCAGTGATGGTCTCTGTGCTGTCTGTTATCTCTCTGCCTGTGGTCCTGAAGGTATGATGCTGGGAGCAAAGATGTAGGCACAGCTGCATATTATTATCACCCCAGACAAAATATTATTCTCATATATTTACAATAAACCTTTAATTGCCCAGCTGTTGTCCCTCCTACTCAGTTGCATTTATCATCAGAGAGGAGAACAAAAGGCAAACTCTCTCTCCTCTACATGGACTTATGTGCAGATTGTCAGGATTCTTCCTCTTTCCATCTGCCCTAATCTTTTGTATAGATCTGTAGGGCTTAAAGTCCATCTTTTCCAGTTGGCTAATGATCTATTTTGAACAGTTGGAAAATATCTGTCTCAGTTAGTTCTAGTGTTGAAAAGTTTGAGAGATGGTGCTGAGGGGAGTGCAAAATCAATAAACCTATCAGAGAATGGTGACATGATGTATGCTGGCCAGGCAGCCACTCCACAAGAGGAGGAGGACTTGGCACAGCCATGAAAAGATGAATATACACTACTTAAAATATCATAAACTGTGCACAGTAAAAACAAAACTTTATCGGTAGTTGTCTTAGTCTGTCATTTATCACAAAAAGTAAGATTTATAGTTTTTGAGACCTTTAAATCGGAGACATAAACAGTTTTTGTGAAGAGCAAAATTCTCCTAGGCGCAAGTTCATGCCCCAGCAGCGGCTGTGTGTCTTCTTTAGGTGTCCTTGAACATTACACATTAGGTGTTTTCAGACCGGAGGAACTTTTTCATAGTTCATAGAAGAGCTTATTGGCCAAATGGTAACAGGCAGCAGAGTTTTAGTGTTAACTACATCACTTCAGCATTCCTACTGCCAGTGCAAATCATAAACTGTAAAAACAATGAACACATTAAGAGCACCCAGAAGTGAAGCCCCTAAAACTTGATCGCCCCCTGGTGGCTGGCTGCAACACATGTCATAAATCCTGCCTATTCCATGTTAGTGGATGGGGCATTAAAAACACAAAGTACAAATCAGAAAAATTTTCCCAGAAGTCACTTCTGTGATGTTTGGTAGATTTTATGACGCAATGTGTGTACAAGTGCTCATTTTTATGGTAAGTTTGTTTTTAAGAAGTTATTGGACATAATACACATGTATTTCAGTTGACTGTAGAGTTTTGATTGGCCGTCTGATGCTGTCACTCCATTTTTGGTCACTGCACATAATCTGGTTGCAAAAGTGCAAGACGGCAGCGGCAGTATTTATGATATTTTGGCTTCAGGTTGCATAATAGAGGGATGTGGTAATGCCATATTCATTGTATACTGTATATGCCAGTGGTGCATATACAAACAGAAAAAGCCCTTGAAGGTATGTTGTTCTTGGGGAAGGGTTAGTGGGGTAGTCCCTGAACTAAGTCTCAAGAACTGTTTGGTTCGGGAGCAGCTAGTGACTGCCCTGTGTGTTTATGCATTATAAGCTGCTAAGGGCAAAGGAGTGAGCAACAGTCATCCCATGAAATTATTCTCAGGTTCATTCTGGCTCAGCTCTATTAGATGGATTTGCTATCCCCTGTTACCTGAATACATACAGAATGTCGTAGCCATAATCCTTGATGAATTTACTTGTATTATACTTGCAATTACAATGCTAATCTGAAAACATGTTCTCTGTGGATGGTTGGTGTTTTCATTCTCTCCAATCCAGGATTTAGGGGTGTTATGGGAGCCATAGCATTGTCTGAGCATTCATGGTTAAATGAAGAAATAGATTTTGTTAATGAAAAATGCAACAGATGGTGGATGTAAACCCAGTCCCTGCAGAGCATGAACATTTCCTGCAGAATGATGGAGAGCGGATTAAGGTCATTTTTGCCTGGTTTTTCAATTTATAAATTCATGCTCAGTGGGAACTGAAAAAAGGGGACTGGCATCCTGCCTTGACACTCTCTGGGAAATCCAAATGTCAATGAGCACATATTGAAAATGTGCAAATATTAGAACAAAAAACACAGTTTAGGAGCAGAGCATTATGGTGGCCATAATAACAGACTATCACACATAGAGGCTGACAAGAGCCACCCAGACAGCCCGTCGCCTAAAAGACAGGCTGTTGTTTATCAGCATGAAAACAAGACTTGAGTTGATTGGAGGTACATATTGTTTTAAAAGATAAAAAGATGAAGTGCCATTCATTCAGCTCACATTCATTTCATTTTCAATTTCATGGTCATGCTCGTTGCCAGATCACGATTCACGCTCCATCCTTTTTTTTCTTTTGACCATAATCAAGAACAAAAGATGTGAGCTGCATCTTTCTGCTGTGTCCTTGTGCTGTCTGAACACTTGGGCCAGTGTCATTTCAATGTCATAATTTGAATAGAACAATCTTCTTGAAGACAATGGCCAATCTTCAGTGTACAAATTGCATTTCATTTTTTTTCCTATGGCTAACTGAATAGAAAACCAGGTCGAGTCACTGTCTCACTCTTTCTGTCTCATCCTCTCTCCGTCTCTGGTCTCAGTAATAGGCGTGTATTTTTTAAAACGTCTTTCTTTCCATCAAAACACAAAAATCTTGCTTGTGTTCACCACATAGGAAGAGCTCAAACAGCCAACCCCATGCCAACATGACAGCACTTTGTCAAGCAAACATGCAAAACGATGAAGGAGGAGCAATTTCATGACAGGACAACATTAGCAGAATAGCAGTGCAAAGTGCTTGTGTTCCGCTCAGAGCACCCACATGGCAAATACACAAGTCAGTGGTTGTGACAGATGCCTGGGATGCAGAGCATTAAGTGTCACATATCTGCATATGCTTTTCAACAGCATTCTTAGCACAGGAGCATATGTCTGATAAAGGTCAGTGATTTGAAAACAAGGCAGCTCGTCTGTTGCTGTTATTGTTACTGCAGTGGCTCTGCAGTTACTCAAACTCTTCACTTTTCCCTCAATCCTGCAATGACAGTATAACTAATGACCAGCACCTGGATGTTGCACATTCAGGATGATGTACAGAAAAGGAAAATTAAGGGAAATGGGGAGTAGCCAATAAATAAAAGCAGCCAGTAGAGAAGGAATACTGCTGACATGACAGTGGAGCATTCATTTCTTTAGCACATAGGTACGTTTCTCATTTTCCAAAATGAGCAAAAGGAGGGAGGTGGCTAGTGATTTTTAACTTTATTCACCTGGACTTTAACCCCAGTATCCTTGTTGGTCTGAAATTCACGACATTGCCAATATCATCTATCATCATCACCATCCTGGTGTAAACACAACAAGCTGGCGATCTGGAGTAAAACACACAAACGTTCTGTTAGAGGAAAGTTATGGCCCAATCGTGACTTCGATCATAAGTAAGATAAATTATGATCAGATTGTGATTGCAGTTGGGAGAGCCAGAGGTCTGAAGCATGACACTGCCTGCTGGGAATGGTAGAAGGAGATGTGACAAAAAGGACGAGCTGCAGAGTTAGACTGGTGGAAACACAGCGATAGATTAGGAGACAGAAAGTGATAGTGATCGAGGAAAGGATGTTCTCCCATTGGAATTCAGGACAGGTTTACAGAACACATCAGAGGAAAAAGTAGAACAATGAGACACTGCATCCTTTTATTAGAGCCTAGAATGTCTAGAAATTTAAGACCACCATATTTTTAGAACCCCATCAACCTGGCCTTTATATAGCTCAATAAAATAGGCCTCCAAGTTTTGTTAGAGATTGAGCTTGACTTATCCCACCTTCTGAGGACTAGCTGCTTTTTTGAGCACTCCCTCTCAGGGGAAGGACACTCAGGTAGAGAAAATGTATGGGCTACATCCCTGAATCTTATTTAGATTGATAGAAGCTGCTCAACCTGTCAGCATCTCAACATGCACGTTTGTGAGTAAAGTGATCCACGGGAACCTGGTGTGAAGTAACACAAGTGAGCTAAAGACAGAACTATTTGTGTTTCTTTATACACATCTGGAGCAGAAATAAAGGCATGAGTAAAATTGTGCTGTGTTTCTCAAAAGTATAAAGAGTGAAATAGAAAGGGAAACAAAGAGAAAACACTTAAAGCCATTCACAAACACACATACATCCACGCCCCATTGCCTTTCTCCCAGGGGTGTCTGTTAATTACCCTTTTAGATCTGTCAGCCGGTGGGTGGGCCCATTACCCTTCAATACTGGCACTTTTGTTGCCTGAGACAGCGCCTCCATTCAGACGCCTCACCCTCAGTGCATCTTGCACAAGCCCCACCTTATTAAAGGAACATAGAGGATAATTAATAAATAAAGCGAAGAGTATTCTGGAACGTGAGGAGCATAGTCACAGATCAGGGTGTTCATTAAGACAAGGTGCCACGTATTGTGCAGTGTACAACAACGGGGGGGGGGGGGTCGAGGCTTCAGTGGTGCTGCCACCCCCCAGATTTTCAGCTTTCTGTCTACCTGTGGTGTGGAGGGATCGGAGCCCACCACAGAGACTGAGCTCCTGTCAAGGAAAAGCAAAGTGCCATATGGATCCAGTTCAAAGATAATTAGCCGTGAGATGTGAAGCTCTTTCTGTGAGGTCGGTGGTGCCTTGACATTAAAAGAACTGGTCTAAGATACCATCTTAGATGAAAGTGGAGTGAGGAAAGATAAAGTGAATTGTATCTTCCAGCTTCTGACTGGCTGAACACACCAGAGCCAGGTAATCAGCAGTAGGTCAGGCAGGGATAGTTGGAAAACAAGCAGGACAGTGGCCCTCGAGGACTGGAATTGGCCACCCCTGATCTAGATTCTTGAGACTAGTGTGACATGCTATATAAAATGTTCTTTGAAATGAGACTCGGTTGAGGCATTTAAATCCAAACTTAAAACTCATACAAATGCCAGAACTTTCAGATAGCAGCACAGCCCTGATTACTTCTAGCCTTGTGCTCACTACTGTTCCTCCACCAGTGTTTCTTAAACCTAGTTATGTACAGGGTAGCCCATGTTGCCTGGCTACTGACAGGATCACTGTAAACGCTCTGAAATCTCTCTAACCTTCTGTTTGTTTGTTGCCTCAAGCATCAGCGTCCACGCTGTGTGCCTCTCTCTGTGTTGTCCTTCCTGTCCTCTCTGTCACTACTGTTTTCTGTCCTGGGAGATCTTTCTCTTCTGGCTGACGGTGCCTGTTTTGAAGTCTGGATCCAGATCCTCGTCCTTCAGGAGCCCCAGTCTCTTATTTGCCTCTACCTCATTTTGTTCATTCCCTGTTCATTTGTTCACTCCCTTTTTAACATGTTGGTTTCCTTCCTCTGTGTGTGTAAATGTTGCCTCTTGTGTGTTTGTGTGTCCTCCTACCAGATCATTGTCAGGAGGGGAGGTCATGTGGTTCAGGTCTGCTGTAGGCATCACTTGTCCTCCTGCAAAACGTTCTTCTTATATGTTTACAATAAACAATTTTGTCGTTCTGATTGTCCATACTGTCGGTCTGTTACGTTGATCCCTCCTCTGTTACTCTCCCTAATGTTTCTTCCATTTTCTTCCCTATGCGATTCGTTGGCATAAGCACAGATGCTGTCGTATGCTGTACAGATTTTAAAGCCCCTTGAGGCAAATTTGTGATATTGGGCTATACAAATAAATAAAATCTGACTTGCATTGAACCTTCTACCATGCAGGAGGCCACAGAAATTTTTAGGTGAATTGTGTAATAGTCCGTGAGATGGGTGATTTAGGCAGGTGCTCATCAGCTGCAGGTTTCTGAAGTAACCTATTAACCTAATTGATCAATTCAGTAAATGGGCAATAAGTAATGGGTTACTGCCAATTAGGCTGTTTCATGTAGGGCGTTTGTGGCAGAAGCCATCTGTTCAGTGCAAAGGTGTCTGACCTTGGTTCATAAAGGTTGCATTTTGTTAAAACTTCATTGGGTTATGATGAGCCGGTCTAAAGATGCACACTGTTCTGTTTCATATTTAATTTGTTCTTCTAACTCTGGTTGCTTAATATTCCTAAGACCTTAATCAAGAATGTACAAATGCATGGTGTTCACATTGTTTTGCTAATTGTCTTAACCGGTACTGTGGCTGACATTCTGATGAAACAATTTGGACATGCTAATGGACATAAACCAAGCTGAGAGCACTGTGTTTTGGAAACAGAGCTTCAAGTGAATTAAAAGTTCCAAATTTACCAAGTTGTGACAACTCTGTCAGGTGCATTACAAAACAGTTTTACCTCTAGAGAAGAAATTTTACTTGAATTAAGCTTCCATTTTCAGGTATGACAATTTAATATTGTCATTGTAGTAGTACTATTATATGAACAGAACATCTTTGTGTAGACAAGGTTAAAATATAATTTTAGAGCTCAAATTTAAAGTTAATACACTGTGTAAACTTCATCATATTTGTAGTGACCAACTGTAGTCACTCTGTCCCAAAAATCTCAAAACCCATTACTATGCATGTGTTGTTTCAGGACACAGCTGTAATGACTCTCGTTCTCACATTTAACTCTTTACGATTAACTCAGCAGATAAAGTTGAAGTTTGCAACACTAGAGACCGTGGTTTTAATCCTGAGTGAGCCATTTTAACACCAGACTTGTTACAGATTATTATGAATAATGTGCTTGTTTACAGGCTGTTTTCGATTAACTCCAGTCAGCAGTCTCAATGCTTCACTCAGATTTACAGAAATACTGTCAATCAGGCAAATTGACAGCATGTGAAGATTAGCAGCTGTTGGTGGGCAGTATAGTACTCTGCTTACGAGAGCATATAGCTAGGAGTCAGTTTATTCAGATGTATTCGACAATGATCCTTATAGCCAAACTCCATTTGTCTACAGTACATCAGTATCTGCCTTCTCTTTCTGGACCATATAACATGGGTGAAAAAGTGCAAACTGCAGTGCAAATCAGACAGTGTAGTTTCCAAAGCTACTAATCTTCTTCTATCATAATAGCCACCTAACCCCAGCAATGAGATCTATGTTGTTTACAAACTCACAAAACACCCAAGAGTAGCATTCCCAGCATGAACCATGAAGTGATCTGATGCTGTTAAAAGCACCTCACCGTTGTCAATTTAAATATAAGAAAATGTGCAACGATGCTTCTCAAAGCGAGCAAGTGACTGCGCGGGGTGAAGGAAATGAAGGGGAACAGGTGAGCAGAGGGAGGTCACACTCAGTGAAAAGATAAAGACGGTGAGAAAAGCTCAGATGCACTGACAGTACAAACAGATGGAGCCATAAACTCTGTAAATTAATTAAAACCAGCTCTGCCTTCCTGTAGATATAAATTCTGACGAGGCAGAGGTTATGACAGGTGACTTCACTCTAAAACGCTATCAAATTAAAACTGAAACTTGCTTTTAATTTTTAAAAAGTAAACTTCCTTTGTTTCTTAACTCCTTTGTGGATCATGTTGCTTTTGCTCTTTTTAAAACCACAACTCAAACCTGCCCATCATCTCTTCTTTGTCTAAGCACTCAGCTACAATGTGCGCTTTCTACGCAGCCATACACCACTCCCACGCAAATATCACTATACTTAATCTCTTGAGTGGAGAGACATTATTTTTATTGTAACTTAAAGTAATCAAAGGGAGAAACAACAAAGATGTTTTTCTTGCTAATAGTCATCTCTCTGAAAAGCTTTTAGGGCTGCAAATGCACAGACCTCGTAGTAATACATTTGAATTCTTTGTGATCGGTTGCATGGCTAATGGAGAGAGACAACACCTTGCCAGGTAAAATCATGCAACCCCAAAAGATATTTCCATTCCTGTTGCTCTGGGGTCACCTGTCCGGTCCTTTGACAACAGCATTTGATCAAAAGAGAAAAACACACATAAAAGACTGTAATGTACAAGCCGCAGGGAACCGGGATTAATGCGTGATTTGATGTGAACAGACCAGGCATCGTATATTGAGCATGTTCTATCAAATAATCCTCTGTGCTGTACAAGTTGACTTTGAAGAACACTATAATAATAATTTTTTAAACACAGCAATAGAATACTTTGAAATGGAGTCTAGTTGATGCATACAAGAGTCAGGGTCACTGCTGGACACATACATTTCATGCATTGGGATGGAAAAGGGATGAGGTTTTCAAAGATGCCACATGCAGTGCTAAGTGGTCTAATGAGGAGCTCTGCACATTCCTTCACAGAACCACTTTAATTCACTCCAGTCAGTTCATTTTGCACAGAGATTGCAAAGGTACACACATTCATTACTCAAATAGAAGTACAGAAAAAAAAAACTGTGGTAGAAGTACTGATTCAAATTCTTTACTTGAGTAAAATAAAAAATGTACAAGATCTGAAATGTACTCAAATTATAAAAGTAAAAAGTAGCCCAGGATATTTCTGTGCAAACCTAACTGAGCCTCATGTCTTATTAATATATTTCCGAAACCATAAAACAATTCTAACTTTAAATAAAAAAATAAATATATCAAAAATAATTTACATTAACTAACAAGAACACATTTCAGGTCTAATTAAGCTTTAAAGAATAAGGCCAGTTATTTTCTATAGCCTATTCAACAATTTCCATACAGAGACTAAAACCATGTCTGTCAGTCTTCAACCACAGACGTCTGTTGTTCAGTGAAACACACCGCTGCACTGGGTGACATGATTCTTCATTACGAAACACCAGCCCAGTGTATATGTTGCCACAAAAGCTTCAAATGACTATAACTTTTTAGAGCATCTGAAGTAAAGAGAGACTCAACTGTGCATGCACGAGATCTTCGTGAAAGCACGAGGAGCTAGCAGACTGTAAGCAAAGCACATTACCCAGTACAGCAGTGTGCACATGTTGCAGTAAGTACTAAATAAAAAATTATCAAAGGTTCCCCTTAGCTGTATTAAACATTTGAGGTAATGAGCCTGATTTGAAGATGTAAGGAGTAAAAAGTGCAGATATCTGTGTTAAAATGTAGTGAGAAAAATAAAGTTGTCAGAAAAAGAAATACTTGAGCAGAGTACAGATACCTTAAAAATCTACTTCTAGTAAGCACAGTAATGTCACTTTCCAACCTCTGATTTGACATTATCAGACCACCATAAACACAGGATGCTCTCTGATATTAAAGCAAAGAACAAGTCAAATACTTTTCAAAAGGTGAGACACAGGTGATGATAGAGTCACAGAGACACACAGGGAAGGCTGCAGTAGCTCTTGTCCAAGTCCAAGCTTCTTTTATAACCTTATTTCACAATTCTTTGACTTTCCTATACATATACTTTCTGGCACCGACAATTACTGGAGGATGACTGAAAAAAGAGAAGAGAATAATATCCAAGATAAAAGCTGAGACTGAACAGTATTCACTTTAATTCTGTGCTGCTAGTTTGGGAAATAGTAGCATAGCAGGACCTTCAGGGCTGATGTTACTTTTCATTAAACATCATTCACAGTGCAAGGTTACTCTACCTTTCATTTCAAGCCAAAATAACTCACACAGGATCAAGGGCAAAAAATGTTCTTAATCAGAAATATAAGTCACGCTGTAAATTACCAAGAGCTCTCCATGATGCCTGTTAAATTTGCAAAAATAGTAAAAAAAATCGGTCTCCCAGCATTGTGTAATTTGAACTTGAACATTAAAAAAAAAAAAAAAAAGTCACCACAAATGAACAGTGAATGCGAGTGCTCTGGCCTTAAAAACCTGAACTTCATATGATGATACTGAAAAACAGTCACTCAAAACACAGACCTAATTGCATCTCTGATGGCGTCTCACACAGGACTGATTGCTTCTCAGGTTTGCAGAAGGAATCCTGATTTACCTACACTGTAGCAGAGTGCTGTAAAATGACTGAGAGGAGTGCTCCGTGAGCCTCGTGAAAAAACATCTGCCAAGTGTTTTCTTGCACTGTAGTCAGACATTTCAACTTTCTAAACCTAAGTACAGATAAGCTGATGCACTCTTTCAGATTCCCACCCAGCTATCCACAGGCACACACACACAGCACTTATCACATTTTGTAACAGCTGAGGGAAGTTAATTGGAAATTCTTTGGTGCCATGTTAAAATGATAACATGCAAAAGCCTTGAAAAAAAAAACAGACTTTGTGCTCAGCAGTCACTGCTGTAGTGATGTTTTGAGCAGCAGATCGATAAATCTGCCAGGGAAATACTGAAAATAAGCTCTTAGTTAAAGTCGAGTTTCCTCTCCTTGGGCTGTATTTTTATATTTACATCATTACATACATAATAAATAATCTTGGCTTGTGAGTTGCCGGCTGTGTGTCTGGGCGTTTTTTCAGTCCTACCTGACAGTAAATATACAAGCTTTCGTGAAGCCGTTTTACATTGTATCAACACTGTATTGCACTGTCTAACAATCAGTACTAGTTTGTCGTAAACAAATGTTTGAGCCGTGGGTTCCCTCACTAGCATTCCAATGTTTTTCTTCAGTTTATGCAGAAAATAATGTTTGTGGTTCAAGTAATGCCGTCACAGAATTTACACTGGCCCATGTCTCTACTATCAAACTGTAACACCGTACACTAACATTGTCATAATAGACTGAAACAGTTTTTCCTTGTGGATTTTAAACCTGTGCAATTAAAAGTCAGACTGAAACAATGAATAGGGAAACAACAACTGTCAGAATTGGGGGCATTTAATTTAATTGTGTTTTGAGCAGAAAAGTGTCAGTGTCTTGTCAAAAACTAGATTCTGCCAGGACCTCGACACTTTGGGATGTTTTTCCCTCCTGACTCCGCCTCGTCCCATCACTGTGAGTCAAGACCAATTACAACCAGTCGCTTTCCCACTCTCCCAGTTTTCCCCTCACCCTGCTGTGGACTGATGGAGTCACTAATTCAAATCAAATCTGAAAGTTGCACAGGGAGACAGAGATAATGACAATATGTTTGCAGTGGTAAGCCTATGAATATGTGTACTAACATAATTATTTGCATGCTTTTTTTTTGTTTAGGTAGGGGTTGCCTGCTGTTCAGACCCAGATGTCCATCATTAGCTGCCAAACAAGTTTGAATGCATTATAATGAATTGTCTTCATTGGGAAAAAATGAAATAGACATGTATCTGAAGCCAGCTGTACAGCGTATGAAAACTCATGTACAATATTGCCACGTTGAAAAGTCTGCTATACAACATTAGTCATGTTATTAAAAAAAAAATAAGAAAAAGATTTTTAAAATCCTCTCGACTAAATAATAAAACAGCAGTTTTTGTATAATTTTCTTTAAACTTGGTGAGCAAATTGTTGCTTGGCACACCACTGCGAGATGAAGACGTCAAACTACACTAGAACAAAAGTGTAAATTGTGCTTTACTGGAGGTGTTTTTCAACCATCCTGCTCTACTTTTCAAGAAAAAAGACTTTAAGTTAGGTTACTAAGTAGCTGATTTTGGATCTGTGAGTCCGGTTTGTTCGCTCATCTCCATTAAAGTATAGTGCACCTTCGTGCCCTGACTGTCTCTATGAGATTAATCCATGAATGTCTCAGTCCTAAACAGGGTGAGTATTTCCTTCACCCAGCAGTATTTGCAAATAGTTTGTCAGTTTCCTTTCCTCCTGTGTCATTTCTTGAAACAGGAAACTGAAATGCTGCCACACACCAGGTATAAAAGTTGATGACGAACAGTTATACTAGCGAAAGAACCATATTTAATATCCTGATAGATACGGTCACAGTCCCACAGTGGTATTTTCTATCATAAAATGACAAATATTGCTACAATCCTAGTGCTTTAGTACTTTAATGTGCAAGAAATTTACTTAGGCTAGTTAACAGTGTTGTAGAAAACTGGTGACAGTCCAGAACTTTCATATCAAAAAAATCTCTGTCAGATTGTTTCTGACTCCTAGCTGTGTCACTTTCTGTGGCCTGAGAGGTCACCATGAAAGACATTTGGGTAATCTGGGCAAATCTACAGGGTCTCACTCTTTTCACAAAACCCCCTGTTCAGCTTTCACTTTGAGAGGGCGTGTATGCTTTTCTTTGTTTGTTTGTTTTTATAAATTCTTGCTTATTCACTGTCTTTAAGTGACAAAGGAAAGGTATGGCTGGAGTGAACAGGGTCAAAGTCATCTACATGTGTCACAGAACTGTGACATTTAGAATCCACTCAACTGCGACCACAAAGGAAAAAGAGAACAGCAGAAAAACACACGGTGCTTTGCCTCTGGGGGTTTCTGCTTCCTGCGCAATGTCTCCTGCTCACCTTGGACACTGGGTCAGTGTCAG
>NW_018127883.1:9456978-9470347 GCF_001952655.1 Monopterus albus | reverse complement strand
GAATGCTAATGGACCCTTGCCACACTGAATCCTGCTCCCTCTCTCCCTCTCTGCTTTTTTCCTCTCTGCTGTTTGTCTGAGGGAGGCCAAGCTATTAACTTTCCTTTAGTAGTGGAGCTCTGCATCTGCCTATGGTAGCCTGCGGTCTTTGTCAGTACAAAAGATAGGCAGGCTTCCTTTGAGAACCAGAGACTACCCTCAGCTCTGTCTGTCAGAGGCCCAGTTGCTCCATGTGCAGTCCCTCCCTCCTGTCTCTCTCTCTCTTCCTTGTGCTTGCATAAGTTCTTGCAGATACTGCCAGTGTCTCAGCTTCTAAACCTCAGAAGAGTGCCGAACTGTTGGTGAGTCTGAATGTGGAAGAACCCGTGGTCACTGTGGGGCCTTTTTATCGCACCACAGTTGCAAAGCAGTTCAGTTTTAAGATCTGAAATTCTTCTAGTGTGGTGAGAAAGTTTCCAGTGCTGTTTCACTTGTGCCAGGAATGACTAATAAATGTCATTTGCCTGAAGGAGAGCATAAAGAACAGTTATTTATAGTTATGGTCATCAGTTCACTGGTTACAGTATAACACAAGCAGACAAACGGAGAGGTTGTAAACAACAACCGTTTAGCCAAATTACCTGGAGCCAAGAGTGAGCAGGTCTGAGCACAGGAAAGCTGTGTGCACACATACCTATGGCAAACACCAAGACCAGCAGACTGGAAATCAGTCCAAGATTGTGTCATTCTACTAATGGAAAAGTCTGACATGTTGTGTGTTCTTAAAAATACTGGAACTAAACCCAAGAATGACAGTGTAGGTCAGAGTTGAACCAAAAAGTTGGTTTGTAAATGGTGAGGCATGTTTACAACAAAACCTGAATGATCATCTGGCTTTTCATATTTTTTTCACTTGCAATCACTTATATTTTATAAAGCATACAATACACATACAACAACATACAATAAGGTAGAAGCCACAAACTGGAATGATAATTATGTCACTTTTGCTAAATTTACACAAACTTGATGTGCACTGCGATTACATGTTAACTAAGTTTCAAAAGTCTACTAATATATTTCCACATAATACTGAAATTATACTGGATTCCTAAAACACACACACGCAGCACAGTTTGCAAACAGATTAGCTGTGATGCAAAGTTGTTATATTTAACTGACTATGATTGCAAATCGTGCCACTGTGGCCAGCTCTGCTTTGTAAAAGTGGTGTAAGTCTCATTGGAACTTCCAGGATAAATAAAGGTGAAATTTTAAAAAAAAGTATATATGATTTGCAGCAAATGCCTTCAAAACAACAGCAAACATTTCCGCGTCCATGTTATGAAAAGCACAGGTGTTAATAACAACATTAATATGAGCTGTGTTCTGTCACCTGTCCCCGTAATCCATGACAGTATGAAAATGAGCGAGCATGCACAATATCAGGATGCTCAAACTCAGGCAGCCAAATCAATCTAAGTCATCAATAATTTTATTATTAACACCTTTTCTTTTTTCATTGTTCTGACACGTGCATGCACTGTATATGGCTTTAGTTTAAAGTGGACAGTTTTCGTGAGCAGACGTACAGTTCCAGTGACTGAAATGTTTAGTTTGGGTTAAAAAGCAGGTCAAAACCTCTGCTACAACATCTGGATAAACGAAACATAATGAAATGTCACTTTTGGCTTTTTCCCATAAGGGGTCGCCACATGTTGACATTTGGCACGTGTTTTACGCCGGATGCCCTTCCTGACTCGAACCTGGGCCACAGCAGCGAGAGTGCTGTGCCCTAACCACCTGTCTATCAGGGAACCCCCGATAAACTAAACATAATAATTACTGAAAATGACATTTCTTGAAGAGTTAAAGTGCAGTTTTTTATTAAGCGCTGAACTAAAGGGATGATGTTTAGAGCCATCATTTTGAGGAATCTCACTGAACAATAATCTGACAGCATCAACACAAAGCTCATTTTTATTCCACTGGTGCAATTAATCAAAAAGCAATTACATTAGCATGCTTGGAAAATGGATTAAATGATTTTGACAATTTCAGTGTCTGCCTTGGTTTGCTCAGGCCCAGTCCTGCTGTCTGCTGAGCACTAAAATCATAAAGACAAGAACATTGGGATAATTAGTCCAGAAGACGAGCAGGGGCTGTTCACGTCTGAGGCACATATCCAGAACCAGCCCCCACATACTGTTCCAGCCACCATGAATTAAAGCAAACGTCTGTTTAATCACAGTGCACCACATACCCTCCATGCTTTATTAGACTATAAATGTGCTGAAAGAAGGCCCGGTGCCTAATTAGGGAAGACTTCAGTTCATTCACCATCACATACTGCTTTCTCCCACCTTAAATCCTCTCTGCCTGTGTGCCTTTTCTCCACTGCTCTCACAGCATCTCTGTCCACAGCAGGAGGCAGTGCTGAATCCCTCCAGTCTTAAGAAGTCAGTTTGCCTCCAACTTAGATATAGAGGGGATTGCACTATAGCCAAATTTCACTGCAGCCATTTCAGCCATTTTCTGTTTCTGCAATGTAGGTGGCATGGTGAAAGTGCTGGGGGGGGAAAGGTAGTCATGTAGAGAAGAGTCCTCAATCTCAGCAGATGGACTATCATCGGCAAGAGTGTAGTACTGAGGCTCAAAGAAGCAACTTGAGAGGCACTGCTTCTGAAAGAGTTTCAAAAGGGTCAGGAGGTATCAGCTCACACGAGGCTTTGGAGTCAGTGATGGAGAGAAAGACTTGGGAATTGAGGAGAACTGACTTGCCAGGACAAACAAAGAGGAGAGCCAACATATAGCACATGGTTGCATTGGTTAATAGCTTCAGCCACTGAACATAAGAGGTGCAGTCTGCAGGCTAGAAAACCTGAGATTCAGTCATGATCCCTGTGGTGGAATTAGAGTGAGGGATGGCGTTAGAGATACACGGGGCTGCTGGGAAACTGCCACGCTCACCTTACCAGTCATTTATTTATATAAGCCTTCTGGTTCACGGAAAAATGTTGGTAATTACCATTAGCAATTACCACTGAGCAAGTACAGACACCTCTGTAGCTGTGGCTGGAGGTGCCAGATGTGATCCGGAGGTGAAAATGGGGTCTCTAAAACACACTCGAGGGCATAGTTCCAGATCCCTGATGCAGCATCAGTAGTTTAAAGCACATCTTCCCAAACAGCTCTGACAAGACTGTAGAGCCAAACAACCTAAGCTGTGGCAGACAGGCATATTCTGACGACACCTTGACACACACACAAAAAAATCTCCTTTAGATAGGTGTTATTATTATCTACTGGAGATAACGACTCCCTGTGTATAAAGGGAGGAGGACCACGTCCTACATAGCAAGGGAAGGGGAGAGAGGGAGAGATGGTGAAAACAACGCCAAGCAAGAAAGAGAATTATAGGCAATGGGAATAATAGGTCTGACCAAGTGAATGCATCACTCTCTGTATCCGAGATAAAATAGGGCCTTATTTGCAGATAGGGGCTGCCCATTAGCAGCAGGTTAGCAGCAGGTTTTCAGGTACACTTCTGGCAGGAGCCTAGGAGGGGGTGTGCAGGAGACGACTGGACACCTGCGTGTTCATGTCCTCCACTCAAGGGGTTTGGAGGCAGGAGAAATCATGCTGTTCATGAAAAGTACGGACACCCCGCTATGACGGTAATGAGACAAGACCACCACCACTGAGACAGAGGCAATAATTACACACAAATATATCCGCACACACCCAAACACACAAAATGGCCTCCCACTAGCACACAATACCTATTTATTTTCACCTGAACCTAAGAAATGAAACACTGCTGTACCATAGGGGTATTCTCAGCTCATTTTTAAGATGTTAGAGTCAGAGGACATTGTATAGTTATAAAGACAATGTGTTTTTTGCATGTAAGTAGATTCAAAATGTTTAGTTATAAAGTGTGTTTCTTACCTTATTTTTATGATTTTCTAGTTGTGATGGCAAAAGACCATTGTGTTCACATCTGCGTGACCTTCTGTCTGAGTCTGAGTGATGAATCATAGTTCAAATTAAGGACTCTGCTTATCAAAATGTTATATATTATAAATAGATGAAAAGTATGTAATGTTGAAAAAAATCACTTGTAGTGAAACAAATTTTCAGACAGCACAGATTCTTAGTCTGTCTTGGCCTATTGTTTTATCTGTGTATGGCTGCTTTGAGTGGCAGACAGGAGGGTTCTGCCACCGGTGGCTGGGCACTCTATTCATGCTCCGCCACAAACTGTTTGAGCTCCTCCCCTCTGGACAGTGTTACAGGTCACTGTGCGCCAAGACAACCAGGCACAAGGACAGTTTCTTTCCCCGGACCATTGCTCTGATGAACACTTGACCCACATCAGTATGTCTGGACAATGCAGTGCAATACTGGTAAATATACATTCTACATATAGAGCCGCTGAATCCAGACTGTGTATATGCATACATATATGCACAGGTCTCTAGTTATAAGTACTTTACTCTTATGTTTTTATCTCTTTCCTAATACACATTCCCTTGCTTGTTGACATGTATGTACACTTTGAAAGCTGTACTAGAGTCAAATTCCTCATGTGTCCGACACACCTGGCCAGTAAAGCTGATTCAGATTCTGATTCTGATTCTTTGCCTATATTTGGATTAGCTGTACCAGGTGGAGTGAAGTTCTACCAAGATGGCTTCGGCCAGACTTGAGCCTCAAAACCGCAATTCAGAAAACTAATGGCAGACATCACAGTGGGTTTGTCCAGCGTTTGTATACAGTAGATGGTTCATACCAAGAGTTGCTGTAGGTGAGAAGACTCCTCCCATGCTACTGGTAGTGTTGAGGTCAAACCTGCATTTCACTCCCTTGTGCGGTTGTGTTCAGGTGGTCAGATAACTGTTGGTGTTCCTCTCTGCAGTGCAGTGCTGTGCCATGTAATTATCTTTTGCCAGGATAATCAGTGGTGCTAAGAGGTGATGGATAGTGTGGGACTACACTGCAATAAACCAGGCAGGCAGGAGATGAACCACTCAGCTAGGCACTCCTATCTGTGGCATATCTGACTTGTTTAAAATCAACACACAGAGCAATTACGTCTTACGGAGCGCTCTAATTGTGAAACATCTGTGTCAAACAAATGTTCCTAAAATTACAATACGTATATTGGAGGAGATCATGAAAATATCACCAATTAATAAAACATGAATTACTGCAATTTCAGAATGTGACTATCATGTAAATCCCAGTTTTTCTCTGCAGCATTTGCTCAGGTCATAAATACATATATAATAGGATTTAAAAACTATTGGCACTGCAAGGTACAATTTCATCATTTCTGCTGAATCTGATTTGAGTGAAAAATGGTCTGCATTTGCATTTAAAGCATTTGAGACATTAACCTATGCTCATATTCAGAGTGGGTTGCAATGAAGATCAGGCAGGGGTTCGGAGTCTTGTTCAAGGACTCTTGATAGGACACACAGCTGTTTGTTGAATGTACAGTGTTGTCTCTTGGAATAATGAAATCTGTGACCTTTTAGTCTGAGGACAGCTTCTAAGTTTTTAATGTCATGATAATTAACAGGGAGAATCACTTTGTATTTTTCCATCAGTGTCAAAACAAAAACTGAGGACTTGAATGAGTTGCAGCTTCCTCTGTGCAAGAATGAATTTGACAGTGTTAAAATCACTAAGCACTGACACTGATTTAACAGGTTTGCCTTTGTACAGTTGTAGTTTAAGTGCTGATTTAACACTGATAGCAAACACATAAGCTAACTTTCTCTACTAAATTTTTAAAGAGTCCCAGTATTTATTACATCCCAAATGTGCTGTAACATCCGAGGGAGGCTAGAAACTAATTATTTATTGCACAGTTACATTGCATCTCTTTTATTTACAAATGCAAGTAAGAGTTCATGCTTTAACACAGGCAAAACAGGAAGCATTCAAAGTAGCTTATGTCTACTGCCAAAAACAGCCATTCTCAGTGTTGTATTATTCTATTTTGTTGGGTTTGTACCTTTATTGAAATTTTGGATAGTGTTACATTTGGACCTCATACAGTACATTCATTTAAAATAAGTATCTGAGATGTTTAAAGAGGAAAATTGTCTTTGGTGGAAGTGATAAAAACTCACTGACATCTCAAAGAAGATTATAGGTCCTTATTTTGTTTGTAATGGGTCAGAAATGTTGGGAAGCACTGGCTTAACAATGTATTGTGTATTATTAACTTGAGTTTAGTAGAAATTATATAATGGCATAAAACTGACCCACTCAACTTGACATGCAAGCACACTACAATTTGTTTTGTCTAACTGTTATTGTTATATATTATTGTGATTATGCTGATTGTCATTCAGTTTGGATCCTTACTGTCTTCGTCACATTAGGACACAGATGGAGCATGAACTCAGATCATTTCCTGCACATCATTATTTAAACATAAGAACATTTCTGTGGTAATAATATAGCTTATACTAAAAAGAGTTTATTAAGCTAATAATATACAATACATTGTTAAAGACTAAGCCATTACAAAAAAAATCTAAGACCCATTATCTTATTTCAGATGTCAGTGAGTTTTTACCACCAAACACACTTTTCCTCTTTAAACATCTTCGATGCTTCATTTTAATGAATGTACATATGAGGTCAAAACAGGTTATTCTATCCAATATTTCACGAAAAGCGAAACCCCACAAACTATAATAATATAACACTGAAAATGGCTGTTTTTTCTGCAGTATAACTACAACCGCTTTGGATGCTTTAGCATTTTGCAGATAATACTTTTGTGCATTTACCGTACTCCTGTATAATATTTTTGAATGCAGGGTTTTACTTACAATGAAGCAATTTTCGATTGATTAGTAAGAATCGCTTGTGTTAAACCATGAACTCCACATGTAAATAAAAGAGATAGTGTAACTGTGCTATAAATTTTAGCACTTGTGAGCTTGCAAAATAACTCAACTGCCCTCTAAATTCTTATCATCCTCTTGTGAATGACAGGTTTGATAAAATGTTTGTAATAAAAACATTTCATAAAATACTTCCAGTGCACATATTTTCTTCTACATAAGCAGTACTACGTGCCAGTTGAGTACATGAAGTAAAACACGTGGGTAGTTGCATCAAACTGCAATGTTACTGCAGGAATGAGATCCCAAAGTTGCTGAATATGGAAATACTTGAGCAGGTACTTAACTATTAATCTAAATATAATACTTGAGTAAATGCACTTACCTGTAGCTAAGCTCCACAGCTGCCTCTGCTGAGCAGAGCCATATGGTCCTCTAAGATGATAATTTCTGCAATAGTTCCTAAACTTAACTGTTAAGTTTCCCTGTGGTGCATGGGCAGACTTTATTAGTGGGCATTCTTCCATATGTGTTCAGGGGCTATTTTTACTGATTCTCTGTTTCTTAGAAACAAATCAGCAGGCATCATCTTGGCTGTACCGTAGGAAAAGATAAATTATCTTTGAACCTGTGATGTGCTCACACTGCACAGAAACATTATTTTAAGCTTAAGGCATGCTTCCTGGTGTCACGTTCTTTCTCTAACTGACTAATGAAATGATTGATGTTGATAGTGGTTTTAATTAAATCTTTAATTTCCTGAAGTGGCACTACCACTGTACTTCTGCACGGTCTCTGTGAGTGCTGTGAACAACAAGTCACCGTGTCCTACAGAGCCAAGAGACAGAGGACCTCTGGCTGACAACAAGCTTGTTGGGTGATGAGCGCTGAACTTTTTACGCTCTGCAGACGTCAACAAAATGTCAGCAGAATGTCTATGTTTCCATTTCTGTACTGAGCTGATTCTATTTTGCCAACATACAGTTGCTCTGCGTGGAGAGAAGAAAGGATGGGAAGTTGATAATAGCTTTCAAAGCTTCCCAGTAAATAAGTTTTATTTAAATGAACACAATCTGTACAAGAACACAATTCCCCGCTGGCAAGCATGGTCGATAAAGAAGATGTGTGATGTCTTGTTTATTATAGGAGTTTCTGCACTTATGCTCTTTAGAGCAAATGAATCCCATATCATCTAATTCAGTAGTAGAGTATGCCCTTCATTTATTTTTGCAGTACCACAAACATACTCTTAATTAAAGGTAAATTCTGACTTATTCTAAGTTGCCCTATTTGCATGATTATGACCATCCTTATCAAAATATTAATATTGTATTTAAATTAATTCTGTCACTCATTTACAATATTTAATCACAATTAATTGCATGATTGTTCATAGTTAACTCACAATCAATCACACTTTTTTATCTGTCCTAAACAGTGGTGGAAAATAACATTTACTCAAGTACTGTAGAAGTATAGTTTTTAGGTATCTGTACTTGAGTATTTTCATTTTCTGTTACTTCATACTTTGACTTCACTGCACTTTTAGAGGCAAATATTGTGCTTTTTACTCCACTACATTTATTTTCTAACTTTTCTTTTCATAACCAGGTAATTACAAAGGACTTTTACTTGGAACTGAGTATTTTTACACAGTTGTATTGCTACTTCTACTTAATTAAAGGGTCTGAGTACTTCTTCCACCACTGGCTCTAAGTATACCTTAAAGGATAGAGAGAAGTCCAGTAGTCTCTGGTGAGCACAGCTGTGTTTGTCTGTCCCAACACCCTCTCTGCTTTAGCTTTGTTTTATTCATTCAAGTTGTGTATCTTGGTTACAGTGGTGGCTCTTGAAGGTAAATTATATGTGCAGTTTTTGGCATTTCTGCTCATTTCTGCTGCTGCATCGCTTCCTCATTTCCCAAACTATGGGGCGGGCCAAGGGTCATAATCACTGAATGTTTTTAAATTAAGCGCACATCAAAAAATTTGTGGTATTAAAAGGAATTTGTGTTAACTCATTATCATCATGTTGGTGAAATGCAGGCTTGTTTGCATCCTGTCTGACCAGCTAGCTACTTGTGTGTCTTACTGCATTTTATTTTATGAGTCATGAGCTACAGTCTTATGCAAAAGTTTAGGCACCCCTTGATAAATAACAGATTTTGGTGATTTTTTATTTGAACAGATGTTAACACAGTTTCTCTTGGAAATGGAAAAAATGCACAATATTTTCTGCAAACAGTGATGCATAGTTACTTCTTATGCCATAAATTGAACAAAAATAAAAAATAAAAACATGATTATGGCATGGTGCAAAAGTTTGGGCACCCTAAGAGTTCCAGAGTCTCAAAGTCTCTCACAAGGTATCAGACCTTAATCAGCTCGTTAGATCTGATGCACAGCAACAGCTGTCATTGGTAAATGCCAATTTCAAAGCTGTACAAATACTTTGACTCTTCAAACCTTGTGCACACACTTGTGGACACCCAGCAACCATGGGTTCCTCTAAGCAGCTGTGTAAGACCCTGAAAATGAAAGTTATTGATGCCCACAATGCAGGAGAAGGCTACAAGAAGATAGCAAAGCGTTGTCAGCTTGCAGTTTCCACAGTAAGAAATGTAATTAAGAGATGGCAGATCAGGGGAACTGTGGAGGTCAAGATGAGATCTGGAAGACCAAGAAAACTCTCGGACAGAACTGCTCGTATGCTGGTCAGAAAGACAAATCAAAACCCCCATTTGACTGCAAAAAACCTGCAGGAAGATTTAGCAGACTCAGGAGTGGTGGTGCACCGTTCCACTGTGCAGCGATGCTTGCACAGACAAGGCCTTCATGGAAGAGTCAGCAGAAGAAAACCTTATCTGCGTCCCCATCATAAAATCCAACGTCTGAAGTATGCAACAGGACATCTACAGAAGCCCGATGCGTTTTGGAAACAAGTGCTGTGGACTGATGAAGTTAAAATAGAACTCTTTGGACACAATCAGCAAAGGCATGTTTGGAGAAAAAAAGGAGCAGCATTTCATGAAAAGAACACCTTGCCAACTATTAAGCATGGGGGTGGATCTATCATGCTCTGGGGTTGTGTTGCAGCCAGTGGCACAGGAAACATTGCACGGGTGGAGGGAAGAATGGATTCCACTAAATACCAGCAAATTCTGGAAGCAAACATCACACCATCTGTAAAAAAGCTGAAGCTGAAAAGAGGATGGCTTCTACAACAGGACAATGATCCTAAACATACCTCGAAATCCACTATGGAATACCTCAAGAGACGCAGGCTGAAGGTTTTGGAATGGCCATCACAGTCCCCTGATTTAAACATCATTGAAAATTTGTGGGTAGATCTTAAAAGAGCTGTGCATGCAAGACGACCAAAGAATATTACAGAACTAGAAGCCTTTTGCAAGGAAGAATGGGAGAACCCCAGGCTTTTATTTTGACACCTTTCCTCTGGTTCATCCTGCCCTGATCTGCCCCAGCTTTATGATGCCCATCAGTACCTTGATTGCATGCACCTGTTGCTTGTTGGCTCACCTCAGTTTCCCCAGTTCTCTGTCATTGTGTTTGTCCTCCACACCGTCACGTCGCCCTTGTTCTGTCTTTCTTGCCCCTCATGTCAGTTCTGGTCAACTCCTCATCTTTGTCTTCACCACCCATGCTGTCATAACGCCCTTGTTCCTCTCCTCTTTCTCAACAACAGCTCCTGCCTCGGCTCCCCGCAATCACAGGAATTTCCACTAGAGTGATATGAACCATCTATAAAGAGAGACTTTTGGTAATTGGTGTTTTTGCTCTGATGCACTAAGGACAGTTTATTTCTGCCTGGGGCTTAAGGTCAGATGTGCAAAGAGAAGATATCATTCACATTTGTTCTAGTTTCTAGAGACGAGTAAAGAAATGTACTATGAGTCACCTTTGTTCAAGTTAACCTGTGGAGAGAAGTGAAGTTATCTACTAGAGTTCATTTTAACACCTGTAGCAGAAAGTATGATGTTGAAGCCTGTAAGAAAAGGTAATATTATCTAACCGTACCCACGTTTAGATCAACCGGTGATTAGTTGCATTACCTAGCTGTACCTAGGCTTCAGTTTAAACTGCTAGAGGAGGATTTTCCTTGTTTGCTTTGATTCCTGCATTCGGGTCCAAGCCTGCTACCAGATTAACACTGTGTAACATTCATGTAGTAATGAAACCGGCTTCCCAGCCCAACAGATCCTGGGCCTAGCAGCCTACATCACCTCCTGGTAGCATTAAGATGATTCACAGTTATTAACACTAGTTTATAGGCCTACATATCCTCAGGCTTTTTCATTAGGAAGAACAAGTAAATAAAGTTTTACCAAAACACTTCCCTATTTATGATATAGGTTATATTGGCTATAGAAGATGGCATATCACTAACTGGGATACTAGTTTTTATCATGTACATATGGATATGCATAACCACAATTCTCTGTGTTTCATGTAAACACCATATGATGAATATGATCAAAGCTGGGATACTCTTAATAACCAGGATACCCATGTCCATACAAAGGCACTCACTAAGTGCATATAGCAGCATAGTACAGGAACTCATACTGCAGTATTGTGGCAAAACCTTTCCTGTTTCAACACGACATTATGACCATGCCAAATGCAGGTCCATCAAGAAATTATTTTCTCAGTGTACTATGGAAGAACTGCACTGCCCTGCCCAACATTGCCCGGCTTCATTGCTGGACCTCTCTAATGCACTTGTGGTGGAAAGAGAGCCAATCTCTGCAGCCAGGTTCCAAAATCTAATGGAAAGTACTTTCAGTAGAGTGGAGGCTATTGTAGCTGCAGATTAAGGCCCATGATTTTGGAAAGCTACGTTAGTTTGTCACATATGGGTACAAACTCCAGGTGTCTGCAGGCCCCTGCAGTGTAACACAGCAAACCGATATAACAGTGGGTAAAAATAAAGCAGTGCAAATCTTTACAGCTGCAGTTCACCACAGCTGCACCACCCAAATCCATCAGGACATAGGAACCATTCAAAGCTACTTGAGGAAAGGATGTATGTGTTGTTAGAGTAGACAAAGACTGTTTTAATTAATGATTTATGGACAATTATGACATCTTAGCAAAGTAGTGTTACCCCACTTAAAATCAGAACACAAAAACCATTCAATTAGTTTTGCTGTGGAATTCAAAGAAAGCCTTCGAGAAAAGTTTCCAGTTGTATGTGCTGGACCAAAACATAATGTTTGCATGTTCTGAGTGTCCTTTTCAGATGGTTAATCTGGTAATATCACAACTTTGGAAATGGCAGAGAACCCAATGGTTCATAAAACGTGTCTACTGCACTAACTTTGGCTCTGTATCTGATGAAATTGTCTGTCTTTGTTGTGCTTTGCCATGTGTTAAGTATCCTGTTCTGTTCTGCGCACAAGGCCTAGAGCAAATGTATGTTTATGGGTGTTGTGGGGTGCTTGATTGAGCCAAAAAACAAGAGAGAAGCAGACTTTAAAGAGAGAGAAAAGACCGAGCAAGATGGAGCGAGGGACAGAGAGACAGAGGAGGCAGCTACCTCAGATGCAGTTGGCCCACATCTCATTAGCGTCTGCTTTCAGCCCAGCTGATGTTCACCACCTACTGAATTATACATCCGCCACTAATTTGGGAGGGATTTAATATTGTATCTGCTTTATCTCTATCAAAAAAACTGCAGGCATTTCATAATTTATTTGTTAGAGCCTTCTAGTTATAGTTATACCTTCTAAGCTTTAAAGGCAGGAAAGAATTTTAGAGTGGCCTAATTTTGAGTGCTATGACCCACATGTATGTTCATGCCTCTTGATGTTCAGAAACAATTCTACAGGATTCATTCATTCATTCATTTTCTACCGCTTAGTCCCTGAACGGGGTCACGGGTGGGGCCGGAGCCAATCCCGGCCGGCAATCGGGCGAAGGCGGGGTACACCCTGGACATGTCGCCAATCCATCGCAGGGCTTCTACAGGATTAAATCTTGGAAAAGTTTCAAACCATTATAGTAGTTTCATCTTCTTGATATTAAACTAAAATACTGAGATTTACTGTTATGGTTTAGTCCCCCTCACCAGGAGGGTGAGGGAGAACTGGGGTTGGACTCAAGATGGCTGACCCAGGTGCTAGTTCTCCCTCATCTTCATTCCCCAGCCATAGTATGAATCAGCCCCGGTCATTATTCACAGAAACTTACCTTAGCTCCTCAGAAACTCAGGACATCTACCGGCAACTCACTTACCATAAGTTTTCCCCTTTTTCTTTTCCTGAGGCTGCACCCAAGCCCTCACCTCCACAGACTGTTTTGCCCTCCATGCGCCTCGGTTCTTTTTTTCTGTCTCCTGTCCCCGAGCCCAATCCAGTTCCCACCGGTTTTTCTTCCTCACCCTATACTAGTACTCGGTTGGCCCTCTGTCCAAGTGGTCCTGGAGGAAGATGGAGCAGGAGGGCCAACCGACGCCAGTCACAGCCCCAGCACACCAAATCACCGCTGATTCAAACTCCC
>NW_018127883.1:9451047-9456566 GCF_001952655.1 Monopterus albus | reverse complement strand
GCCGCCGCGGTCGCCCTCCAGACCGGCGTCTACTCTCTCAAGCCTGGCGCTGAGGTCGCCCTCCTGACCGGCATCTACGCTCTCAAGCCTGGCGCCGAGGTCGCCCTCCTGACCGGCGTCTACTCTCTCAAGCCTGGCGCCGAGGTCGCCCTCCTGACCGGCGTCTACGCTCTCAAGCCTGGCGCCGAGGTCACCCTCCTGACCAGCGTTTACGCTCTCAAGCCTGGCGCAGGGTCGTCCTCCTGAACGGCCCTTCTTCGCTCCTGCCTGATGCTCATGGGTCACCTTTTGTGGCCTCATTTTCTTTTGGGACTTGTGGACATGGTTTTGTACCTTTGTCGTTTTTGGACGTTTTAGTTATGAATGGACTTGGTACTTTTGTGTTTGTTTTGGGGTGACTGAGGGGGTTGTTTTTTGTTATGGGCCTTGTCCCGCCTTCCGGGGTCCCCCTCCCTCCCTGCTCTTTTTCCTCTGGGTTGTTGTTGTTTTGGCGGTCTGGGATCCCGCCTTTGGGCTAATTATGCAGTTAGCAATACAGATATACGTGCTTTGTCTTCCACGCTGACAATCTCTGTGCTGTGGATTACATTGTTTACATTGGTTCTTTTTGTTCACCTGTCCGTTCTCATCCTTTGCTATCCTAGTTCCTGCCGTTAGTTTGTGTGTTTACCGTCCTGGTCTCCTTAGACATCACTGCCCTTCCCTTGTTGTATGTATTATGGACCCTGTTATGTTGTCATGTTGTTTTTATTCCATTAAACCACCTTTTTTGTACTAGCACCTGGGTCAGCCATCTTGTGTCCAACCCCAGTTCTCCCTCACCGGGACTAAACCATAACATTTACTGTTAGGTAATTGACTATATACTTCATAAACTGCACACTCTCTTGTGTGACATATGATGGATGCCTGTTTGCAGGAGATCCCCAGTAAGCTATGCATATTTAATACAGTAAATGATCTTTCACCTCCATTTTAATGTGATAGATTGCACATGTACAGTGTAGTGCAGTGAAATATTACATGGTTTTATTTTTAGTTAGTTAACAGAGCTTACACACCACACAGAGGCCGTGTTGGCTGATTATGTTACAGTGATAAAAATAATGCCAGCCATCCATCAGAGGCTCAGAGGAAATATCGCTCAGAGGCTCGAGGAGGGGGTTTTATCTCTGTGGGTGAATCACTGTAAAGCAATCACACTAAGCATGTATTCAAACTGCAGTGAATTTACTCTTAGAGGATGAAAATTACAGTACAGCACTCAGACAGGTCTCTGCTTAAGCCCTGTTTCCACACGAGGAACTTTCCTCTGGGAGCAGGAACCTTTTCCAGAATGTAATTCCTCTTCCTGTGTTTCCAGCAGAGGAGCCAGAGTCTAAAATTAGCTCAGGGGTGTTGTTCTACCCCCGAAAAAGGTACCTAAACGTTTTTTAAAGGGCAAGAGGTGAAACATTACTCAGAATCAGTGATCACTATGCTTGTTATTGTTTGTGCGAGGAAAAAAAATGCACCTGTTAAATGAGCATAAACCTGTAGAAAAGTGATGAGTTCAGCTTTGCCTGCAGTCTGTCCTCCACTGCTGGTGTGTGTTGACCACAGCCAGCCTTTAACACTTAGCTGAGGACTGTCGTGCTTTTATGTCAGAGGGCTAATTTCTTTAATTTTCCCCAGGCTTTGGTCCTGCTGTGAAAATGGACAACACAATGCACCAGAAAGACTTTTACCCCTGGGACGGTTCTTGGGGTTTAGTGTCTGGGAATAAAAAGTACCAGGGACTTCCTGGTCGAAATGCAGCTTTAGTTCAAGGTACTAGAGTTGGACCTGGCAGGATGACAAGTGGCCAAACTGTTGGTGCAAATATGGGCCAAATAACAAATAAACTTAGCAGTGTAAGCGATTATTTTAAGGTTCAGATTGAGAGATAATGTTTCTGATATGGAAACATGTATCATCATGTTATCATTATAATCAGCCTCCAGGTTTCTTGGAATAATTAATTACAGATGCAAAGAGCAAGGGAAATTAATTATCTTTTATTCATGCTACAGTTTATTGTTCTCTGTTGGCCCTTTACTTAGCCTTTGTTGTGTTTAATATAGTGAAGGTCAAGCTCCAGTCAATCTCTTTATTATTAACATTCTGTACTTTTGAATCAAACTATAAAATCTTGTGTGACAATGAGAAACTGACAAATCCACACTCTACTTCATGTGATGGCTTTTTTGGCTTTCTTATTTAAAAAAATGCCAGTGCAAATCCATTGCCTTTAATTTTAGATTGCGTTCGGCTGTCTGCAGTATGAGGACCCTGCTAGTACCCTTTGCAATTTGCAGGCATCCCTTAACAAAAAACATGAAAATGCCAAGAGATTCAGCCAATAATTGAGACTAGAGATTCAATGCAGCATCTCTGTGTCTGTTCTTCTGATGGAATACAATACTGTTGCATCCTTGTTTTAGCTCAACAGCGGGTGAAACCTCTCATCGCTCCTCAAGCTTCTCATTGCTACTTTGAAAAAAGGAGAAGCAGAGAATTTCAAGATTGCATCAAGACAGAAAAATAATGTAGAAGCACATACCTTTTAGGACTAAAGCACAAAAAAACTTCACCTATTCTTGTGTGAGATTAGTAGTTCTGGTGCTAAACCCACACACACAAGGAAATGACATAGTGGGAATCAGTAGAGCTAATCTCAGGCAGAATTACCTGGGGAATAACAGTCCCTCAGCTCATCAGAGTCCAAGGCAAAGTTGAGGAAGACACCTCCAGCAAACACCGCCATAACACATCCAATATCCGTGACATGTTTAACTCTGTGCCCATGTGTCCCCTGCCTAAGGAGAAAAACTGGAGATTAGACCACATTAGATAACAAAGCAGATGATGTGCTAGCTGGGATTTTGAGGCATATTTCGAACCTTTTCCATTATGGGCAGCAATTCATTTGTAAGGCTGAAAGTGACACTGCAACATTGCTTCCTACACCAGACAGATCCAACACGGACAGTCTGATACAGCAAAAAAATTGTTTGCTAGCAATAGATTCCCTGATCAGTTCACCGGCCACTCTGCTGGTTATCATCCTTCCTGTATTGCAGCTGAGCTCCCCCATTTAAAAAAGTATACACAAAATTCCCTAAGACTATATGCACAGCAAACAAACAAACATGGCAAAAAACAACATACCCGCAAGGTCTATCACTAGTTTGAAAACAAATGCGAGTTTAAAAATGTCTTTCTCCAAACTCCATTCAGATATGACTTGCATCAGCATCATCTAATCACCTACAGCATATAATATAAAGAGGAAGAGGCGCTTGAGTAAAGTTTTGTGTGTGTGCGGGAGGTGTTTGGTCTCAAGTGTTACCGTTAGTGTGGTTGTGCCTCAGAAAGTAAAGCTGGGATGCAGAAAGATGGAGGCATCACTCTTTGGTATTCTGATAAACTGATCAGCTCCCTTCCTTCTCAGCACGGCTCATTTCTTTTGCAACCCCTCTTCAGTAATAATAAAGCAGTGAGCTGTGTTTGTGAATTCATACCATGTGAGAGACTTGAGGAGCAGCTCTGAATTATGGGCACCCCAGTGCAGAATGAAAGAAATATTTCTAAAACTTCCTGCAGAGCAGCTGAGCTCACCAGGCCCAGTGAGCAGAATTTGATTTATGTTTAATTTCACTATTTTTTCTTTCTTTTTCTTGCACCGACTCCTGGACAATGACAAAGGCCTTGTACTGTCTGTTGCAGCTGGAGCAAAAGGTCTGTCTGGAAACTAATAAAAACTGATCTGTCATTCAGTTCCAGGCATTATCTAGATTTTCTTCCAAACTATTGTACATTGAAAATTCATCTTCTATGTGTCTGGGGTCATTGTGCTCACACCAAACAATTGCAAGTATAAAGCAGCAGTTCTTCTTAAAGAAATTGTTTGTCATGAGTTTGACTGTATAGCCTCCATATGGAAAGATTTTGCCGAATGCCTCGTCGTGGTCCACCGCTGAGATCTGTGGATTGCAAAACAACTTTCATCATCTCAGCTATAATTGACAAGCTTGTTTTAACTGCGCCTGCACACAGCCACAGGAATGCTATTTGACATCTGTTGCAGAAACCATTGGTGTTGCATTACTTATGGTGGACGCAATTGATTTTTAAAGCAGTACAGTTACCCAGCTAAACCTTTAGCTGTTTTTACCTCAGATCCCCCATCTCCCTTTTTTCTCCTCTCACTCCTCCTGCCTACAGTGTATTTCTGGTACTTCGATAAAACAGTGAAATTAGAGGTCATTTTGGTGAGCTCCTAAAATAGTAGGCAATCCAAGTCCACCAGCCGCCAGGTCTCTGCGGAGTCTGATAAAATCTGAAATGTTAGAATGTAATACTAAAACAGTGTTAAGAGAGGACCCATGGCTCCCTGCCAGTAACACACCAAGTCTGTACCTCAGACAGACACACCGCTTTTGGACAAGGTTGTCTCATTAGAGCCACATCAGTTTTCTATTCCGTCGTCCTATCATATGCTTCTATTGTTCGGTTGTTCTATCATTTTCTTGTTATATTGTTCTATCTGTTGTTTTACCTGTGGCTCTGTGACCCCATCAATCTCTTTGTACAATGTTCTACCTTTTTTCTTTTTCTCTGTTATTCTATAGATAGATAGATAGATGTGCCTTATTTCTATTGTCTTGTTGTTCTGTGTCTTCTGTTGTACTATAATTCTGTCTGTTGTTCTGTCCCTATTTATTAATCTTTTGTTCTAGCTATTGCTCTCTCTATATCCCTGTCTCACAGAAACTACCTTCCTATATTACTAAACTGCTTTCCCAGTTAAATTGTGGTGTCAGTGTAATTGCTGTAAGGATTAGGTTCAGATGCAATTTTTTAAATGAACAGAGCACCATATTTATTAAGACCAGGCACGTTACCAGGTGGTAGGTGGGGTGGATGGCGGGTGCACACATAGACCAACGCTCACAGTCCCATCTTTGGGTTTAGGCAGCAGAATCACTTTGGTTAATGTTAGGGGAATATTGTGGTTCTACATAAATGTAAATAGGTTGTTTATGAAATCCCTGTTCACTTCTTTAGTATTAAACTACACAATGATCTTTCCTTAACTTTAACCAAGTGATGTGAAAACATGAGCATAAAAAAAGCTTAATAATGCTGTAGTCATTACAAATGGCTGTTCTACTACAAAATCAGATACTTTTACAGAATAAAAATATGTTGTGTGTGACCCCAGTAAATAAACAAGATTTCCTATCTATCTATCTATAGAATGACAGAACAAAAGAATAAAAGGTAGAACAATTTAACTGGGAAAGCAGTTTAGTAATATAGGAAGGTAGTTTTTATGAGAGAAGAATATAGAGAGAGCAATAGCTAGAACAAGAGAATAATAAATAGACATGGAACAACAGACAGAATTATAGTACAACAGAAGAACACAGAACAACAAGACAACAGACATAAGGAACAACAGAGCAACAGACATATCTATCTATCCATCCGTCCAT
>NW_018127883.1:9437692-9451026 GCF_001952655.1 Monopterus albus | reverse complement strand
CAGGAATTCCCTCCTCACCAGTGAGATAGTTGACAGAGACAAGTGTCACAACAACATTGGCAGAACAGGAATGTGGAGATGGGGGATCATATAATGTTGATTTTCACTGGAAAATCACAATATTAACAAGAAATTAATGTTTGTTGCAAAGTGTTAAAAATTCAGCTCAATCATTGTCACCTTTTGGTCTTGAAGATTTTCTCTTATTAGTTCAGACTGCAGTGTGTGAGAGGACTGTGGTAGTCTGCGAGCTTCTGTTGCTGTTCATGGCAGTGAGGTTTCTGCACTGCACTTTGCACGGATACCCCCTTTATTTCTGCCATGCTAACTTCTTCTGCAAAGACACCCGTAATACTCTAGAAGACTGGGCTGTTTATTCTAGAAAACAGTAGTGAGCAGAAAAATACACTGTGCATTTATTTGTTTAAAAACATGCAGCACAAAGTTAAACATAGTAAATTATAATCTGATGTGGTAGTACAAGGCCAGCTAATTTGAGTGTTGTGATGCCATTCAGTGGTAATTATCAATTGTTATCACGCCCATAAATATGGTGGAGGAGGTGCCTACTGGACATCCCAGTATCGATAACTGTGGCCGTAGTAATTAGCAGGTATACTCTGTTGTTATTATTGTAACCATGACAATGACAGTCTGGCATAATAACCTAATGAACCCCCAAGTAGGTGGAGTATGGCCATAATGAGCCATACCTATGGTCAACAAGTGACAACTCACCAGTGAATGGTGTGATAACGTGAAGCAGGTGACAAGACAAACAGGAGACAAAAGAGTTGAAGTGGTTTGACAGTTTGGAACATGAGCATGTGAAATTAGAGAACATGAGGACCTTTTTCAACTAAGACCCTAATGATACACTGTGAGAAATGTAGGATAGGTTAAAGGATGGGAAATGGCAAAAGAAGGAGAGAGAGACAGGACTGGAGAGAAGCTGTGATGCCTGTTAAGAAGAAACAGCTGAAGACAACATCACACTGGAACAATGAGGCAGAGAAGGATGGACCGATGCAAACATAGTGTGCTGTGGTGGGGAAATAGAAAATATAAGGGCAAAGAGATCAGGGACAGAAATTAGAAAAGGTTATTGTGAGATTATGTGTAATCAAATTAACATTTGGTCTGAATGAAAATAAATGGATAATAGATTTAGAAATGGATCGAGCAAGCCACCCCTGCTTTCAAAACAGCCTTTACAATGCTGCAAGGACAGGCCACGCCAGTCAGTTCCACTGGTATTCATGCAAATGAAAACTGCCGCAGCTTATTAAATTTCAAGGCCTTGTTTTGCCCTACATTCTCAAATGTCGCAGTCAATCTGCAGCCAGAGAGAAATTTCAGACTTGTATCAGGATAAACTCCCAGGTACTCTGTGATGAAATGTGTTTCTATATGTAGGAGTCTCCAGTAAACACAGTGGGATTATGCAGATACCACTGTTGATTTATCATCATCTATAAATCAATAATTTGTCTCACCATGAACAACAAATGCATATTTTCATTGCACAGCTGTTACACAATCAATTGGGATAACACTGCATGAGTACAATGTTGACAGGCAGCATGTAAAGTGGAATAGATCCACACTTATGTGTCATGTTTTAGGCTGGATAATGTGCTTTAAATGACAGAGCGCCACTTTCTCACATCCTGTCAGCAATTCTTTGCCAAACCTAACCGACAGTATACTGTCATTTCCTCTATTTTTTTTTTTTTTTTTTTGCCAATGGAGCCCCAGCATTGTTAAAATACATTCTAATCTTCCTGCTTATTGGCTCACTTGTTGTTGAGTTGATCATGCCCAGGTTAGGATGATAGCGAAGCAGTTGATGCTCAGCTGACCCCGCTCTAATTTCCTCCTCATCTCATTTCTACATGACTGCACTCAACCAGAGAAGAAGGAGAAGGGAGCTATCCTCTGTATGGAAATGGACACTTTCAAAGGGCCCTGGGAAATGAGTTACCCCCCAGTGTATTTTCACTGGAGACCAGGCCATCAAAAGAGCTCTGCACTGCTACAGCAAAGGATACTAATGATCCCATGACGCTTGGAAAGGAGTGCTGGAGCGTTAACCTCGCTCTAGACGACCCATCCTATGTAGGTCAAAATGAATAGGTTCTGCCTCAACACCCTTCCACCTGAAAATGATACATTCTGTCCTCCTTTTTCCATACTTTATCACAAAATGACAATGGAGGCTCCTTTGTGATACATCTCTGGGTCTTTTCTGAAATTGATGCCACATTGCAAAAGCTTTTCTATCATAGCATCCCCCAAATGAGATACCTGTACTTGTTTCCATACAATTTAACTTGTTTGTAGAGTTTTCTGGAACAGCAGCAACATCACAGTGATGAAACGCTTTCTGGCCAATTGTAAATCTATGACATAAAGGACAACTTTGTTTTGGTTTGTTTTTTCTTTCCTGCTGGGTTTCCCCTAAAAGTCGATGACTCTTTAGCTAGTGATAAATTTGCTATCATTGCCTCCATTGTAGAAATTGGGGGAAATGAAAAGTTGGGTTAAATGACATCACCGGGGCGATCGGTTAACCCCCACGAATAAGCAGTCATTTCTCATGCTTGTCTCTGAGTCAGAAGAAAAGCAAATATAGCAGGATATAGCCCACGGGGGCTAGCCATTACAGCTAACTACATGGGGTGATCAGCTAATCACATGGTGGTCAGCTGACCCGGATGTATCTTATTTGGATGATAATAGACATTATTAGTAAAAGAAATATTGATTAGGATGTTACATCAATGCATCCAAAATTACTTTACAAAATAGATTACACTATAAAAAAAATTATAATATATTAACATGTTTTAACTGCAGTTTTTTGTTTTGTTTTGTTTTTGTGTGTTTGTTTGTTTTGACCAGTTAAGTTTAACTGGTTAAAAAAGGTTTCCTGTTTTGCTAAATTATGAATGATAATTGGTAAAATTGCAGAAATAAACTAATAATTTACAAGCCACTCATAAACAGGGCCAAGCTATAAATTATATCCACATCTAAATAACTTCTTTTTCCAATATTAACAAGATGTTTAGCCTTTGACAATAAAATCACATTTATTTTTTTGTCATATTTAAACAAACCAACCATATCATTGTTTTACAGATACTTGCCATTATTTGAAAAACTAGCATATACTAAAGTGGTAAAATATCTTTAATCATTTTTAAGTTATCAACATAATTTCATTTAAAATAGTTTAAAGATGTTTATAATGATGATAATATAAGTAAGCATTAATTAATTAACAGGCTAATAGTTTAATATTGCAAATAAATTCAATTAATATGAATAAAAATGTTTTATTTGTCACACAAACATTTTTCAAGCTCTGTATCCTGTGATAATTTGAAGTGAATATCATTATACACTGGAAGCATGAGGGTGATACTGATTCAGTCACACGTGTTCCCCTGCAACAGTGGTATAAAGGACATTTGTGAGAATTAATGAGCTGATTGGATTATGATGGAGTGTGAATTCCCTTCAGTTCCCCTATGAGGTCATAATGACACAATTTATTCATACAGACATGTTGCCAGATTAATTTTCCACCAATTTTCAACAATTATCATTATTGGGTGGGGAGAGAGGGTGGTGGTGGTGGCTGGAGGGAGGGGGGTGTTATTCAGGGTAAATGAGCTGAAGGAAAGTTTAGTTAGCCTCAGTACTGATGAATACACAAATAGAGCTTCCTTAATAAGCCCCACTTCTAATTTTAACCGCTCTCATTCATCATTCATAAACATTTGTTTTGAGTAGTAGTTTTATTTGTTTTGCCACATTTGTGTTTTCATGCCCAGGGCTTGTTTTCACCCAGGAAAATATGTCCATTGTATGATTAGAGAGCCACTTCCCTCCCCCAGGCCCCTTTAAAAGTTTTAAAATGCATTTGAGAGATACATGCTCACGCTAATGCTCCCAGATTGGCTACGCAGTCAGAATAATCTGATTCTTCATCCCCTTTTTATCCTGTATACTATTGTATACACATAATTCACACATGTATAAGGCTCTGACAACCGCGCAATTTAATTGGTCAAAGAAACACTCCATCCGTGCTGATATTTCTCATTAAGCCTGGCTTCTGCAGCTTTATTGGTTGTCATGCAAACTCTGGTGTTAACCACAGATCTAATTAGCAATGTGTCTTGTTTTTCCCCTTGCTGTTATCCTCAAATTTTTATGCATTGATACACTGTCAGTCAATTTTTTACAGCCATATACTATGGTCTTGCATTTTTGGTGAAACTTTGAGCATTGTGTAGTAGTAAATGCCATAAATTAGAATATATATGTAAGAATTAATTATATATGAAGGGCAAAATGTTAGTAAAGTGCAAACTGCCTAATGACTCAAAATGTCAGACTCTGATTTATCAGTCCACACTACCATTTTCTGCTCTGCAGTAGTTGAGTCTCAGCTCGAGCAAGCCTCTTAACCCTGTTTTGATGGCTCAATAAAGGTTTCCGATCCACTACACGACCGATCAGCACTGCTTCTTAAGTCTTCTCTTCACAGTTGAATTTCTCACGTTGGATCTCATTCAGCTGTGCCTTGATGTCAGCTGCAGCCAGCCTTATATTACGCCAACTAGAGCAACTTATGAACTTGTTGTTTGATTTTGTTGTTGATCTAAATATGCTAGGTCTTATTTGATCTCAGTTTCTTGATGCCTTTTCATAGTAAAAGCCACAACGTTCAAAGATACTTTCATTTTTTTTTTTTTTTTTTTTGGCTATTTCTCCTCAAGACAGTCTTTCATCCCTCTGTGTAATAACAGCTTGCCTTTCCTGTCATAAGCTGTCATGTCATTTTGCTCCCGTGATGACTGCTGAGTGCCTTAGAGTGCTCTACTGGCGACATCCATCATTGTATTTAAGAACCTATTAATTGGCAACCTCTCAGATTCTAATGGATCTCCAAAAGTCACATTTCTTAATTTCCTTTTACTTACTTCTCTTTCATATTTTTATATTTATATTTCCTCATTTTAGGGTGTTTTAGATTTAGCCAAAAGTAGCAAAAAATAGGGAGCCTTAAAAGTGTTTATTTTAGAGTGACAGTGCATATTGTATTCATACTGTGGACATGAAAATGATAGAAAAGAAATGATAAGGATAACTTTCATGTCTCTTGTGTACACAAATATTTTGTCCAGAGGTACAGTACTGCAGCTTCCTTGTGCATCTTTTCATCTGCTGTGTACAAGCTAGTAGCTAAATCTGTGATTGTATCTTTAGTCTGAGTGTACTGTGCCCAGAAGCAGCCCTGTGATGCAGCAGACTACAGATGAAGAGATGCATGAAGTCCAGCTCCTCTTTCTCCAGCTGCAAAGGTTTTCCTATCCATATATATTTCTCAGCCTGGTTTATAGCTTTAACTTAATGTGAGTCGCAAAGATGTGTCGGAGAGAAAACAGCCAGATCAGCATCAAGGCACATTCAACAGTGTGGAGGCAGAGGTATAAAGCATTGAGGACACTGAGTGCTATAATCTCTTTGTGTAGGAAATTGCCATTCTTTTTTAAGACCAATCCAAAGTCTGCAGTGTCTCACCTTGTTTCAGTTACTGATGGGTTTTGATGAATGTCAGCCATATCTATATCGTTTCCTAAAAACTAATTGTTATGAATGCTCGGACACGGGTATGAACGAGCAAAGAAAGACGGACCCAGGTGGCTGGCTTCGGTACAAGTAGTGACGGATTTATTTACAGTGCCAATAACAGTGAAAGTAAACAGACAGTTGCAAAAATGATAAAGAGACACCGGGTGTCGATATATGGCAGTGGAAAACAGTTGCTGGTGAGATGGATGGTTGTTGGTCAGGCTGCGGATGCCATCCTTCTTCCCCACGAAAAACAGCCCTGCACTGAGGGGTGAGGAAGAAGGACGGATCATACCTACGCATTGGGCGGTTTCAATATACTCCTCCAGAGCCTGCCGTTCGGGTTTTGAGATGTGGAAGAGGCGAATGTTGGGCAAGGTGGCTCCTGGATACAGGTCGATGGCACAGTCATATGGTCTATGAGGAGGGAGAGAGTCCGTGGCCAGGTGTTTGTTGAACACCTGTTGGAGGTCGTGATAGTCTGATGGGACAGAGGATAGATCCAATGGTTCTGGAGGGGTGGCTGGTGAAGAAGAGGTGGGTTGTCCAGCGAGGAGACAGGTCAATGCACTGGGTAATGGTGCCGGTGGTCCAGTCCACAGTGGGGTTGTGTTGGACTAGCCAGGAGTGACCCAAAACCAATGGTGTGTCCGAGATGGAGAAGATGTTGAAGCAAATGTCCTCATGGTGGTTGCCGGTGATGGTGAGACGAAGAGGTGGAGTCTGATGGGTGATGTGGGTCAGCAGTCGGCTGTCGATAGCCCGGGTCTCTATGGCATGGGGAAGTGGTTTGGCAGCTAGGCCTAGTTGCTCCACCAAGGCCAGGTCCATAAGGTTACCCCCGGCTCCAGATTCAAGGAGTGCCTGGTTGGAGGAAGCCTGACCAGCTGTCTCCAGGAGCACGAGGAGAAGGCAGCTCGTACCCGGCCTGGTGGAGGAAGAGGGACGGCCCGTCAGTGTCCCCACTTTCACTGGCGGGCCCGCCCTTTTGGCCACACTGGGCAGGTGGTGATGAGATGGTCATGAGCACCACAGTACAGGCACAACCCGGTGCGGATGCGGCAGACCCGTTCCTCGTGGTCTAGACGGGCACGTCCCAAGTCCATGGAGTCATCTGATCTTCAGGAGGTGCAGGTGTGAGACTCCCCCATGCGGAGAGGAGCCCGGGCTTCAACAGGTGGGGCTGCCGTGACATGGGTCCGGGGAGCTGACTGCTGCCCTGCTCTTTTCATGCAGAAAGAGCATTGCTGTTTGTCTATCCGGATGGCCAAGTCTACTAGGGAGCGGAGATCAGGGGGCTCGTCCCGAGTGTTCAGTTCAGCCTTGATGTTATTACTGAGGCCGTGCCAGAAGGCCACGCGTAACGCGTGGTCCTCCCAGTCGGCCTCCATAGTAAGGACCCGGAAGTCGATTGAATAATCCAGGACACGGCGAGCCCCCTGGCGGATGGTCATGAGCTCCCTAGCAGCTTGGCTTTGATGAGCAGGAGGAGAAAAAACAGACTGTATTTCTTCCAGAAATTCAGTAATGGTGATGCCCATGAGTAAGCCACTGGTGTCCGCAGCCTCGGCCCAGGTAAGCGCTTTCCCTCGTGGACGGTTGATGACGTAGCTGATTTTTTCCATGTCTGTACGATAAGTCCGTGGTTGATGATCAAACACCCGGCGGCACTGCAGCAGAAAACCCCGGCATTTGTCCACGCTGCCGTCGAAGATGTCTGGTTCTGGAATGGGCGGATCACGGTGGGGACTAGCAGAACGGGGAGCCAAGTGTGGCAGCGGATCTGGGGTGGCAGCATGACCATGTTGAGACAACATAAGGGAGGTGAGTTGAGCGACCTGTTGAGTTAGTGTGAAAATATCCTGTTGTTGCTGCTGCAGTGCCTGAGCCATTCTGTCCATTTGTGCGTTATAGTGAGCAGTAGCAGGGGAGCTACTTGCAACGGAGTCAGCAGGGTCCATGTTGGCCAGTTCAATCTGTTATGAATGCTCGGACACGGGTATGAACGAGCAAAGAAAGACGGACCCAGGTGGCTGGCTTCGGTGCAAGTAGTGACGGATTTATTTACAGTGCCAATAAGAGTGAAAGTAAACAGACAGTTGCATAAATGATAAAGAGTCACTGGGTGTCGATCTATGGCAGTGGAAAACAGTCGCTGGTGAGATGGATGGTTGTTGGTCGGGCTGCGGATGCTGGGGTCACTCCTGAACTGATCGTGGTTGAGGTGATGACTGAGGAGACAGGAGCATGTAATGACAGTTAATGGAGACTGTATGGTGGAGGCTGGTAGGGCTGAGCAGTTCCAGGGTCCAGAGGAGAGGTCCGTAGTCACAGAAAGATGAGCAGGAGAATGTACTGAGAGGAAATATGGAAATGAGGAGACCAAGGGTAAAAAGGAGCAAGGAGACAAAAGGACTAGACTAAATGAAGGTATAACTGTAGGACTAGAGAGAAAACACGAGCAAAGGGGCCTGAGAAATTGGATTGAACTGGCAAGGGAGTGTCTGGTGAGCAGGGTATATATATAGGGAGGAGACTAATGAGGTGAGGCTGGTGATAATCAGGGGAAGTGGGGCAGGTGTGCTAGATTGTGTAATCAGGGTGAGGAAGCAAAACTAAAGTGAGAAAAGTAAGGGAGGAAGGTGCAGCCGGGCAAACCTGACACTAATGACATGCCAAGCCGAAGGTCAGCCATCGGCCACAGTTGGATCGTCCATAAGTACCTGTCGCCCTCACCTTCAAGGTGTGTTCTGCATTGTTGGCACTAGATGGACCCTGTTGGCAGCTTTTTGGCCAATTTCAGCATGTTGAATTGACATTGGACTCATCAGTGACAGAGACCACTCTGATTGGTTGTTGAGCTTAGTGAATCAGTGCCTGAGAAGAGAACGGTTCAGGAAAGCCTCTTCAGCTTGTCGCTGTAGTGTCCATGATTTCACCCATTTAGTGCAGTTTCTCTGTTTTTCTCCTCCATGACCTCCTTTCTTCTTCCACAACCAAAAGACTAAGGGCAGAGATTGGCAGAGTTATTTGCAACTTCTCATCAGACAGCAGCAGATGTGAACAAGAGGTGCTTTGTTTACAGCTTGCATTTCTGCTGTCTAGCTTTTCGTCTTTTCCTTTCAGAATGGTGAATGAAACAGATCCCGCCACCTGCTGGTAGGGGTAGTTATTTCTGTCATGCAGGTGCAGAACGTACGTGTCACTTGGCCATTGGTTGTAGTGTGTGTGCCACTTTTTCAACCCAACTGGCCCAGACAAAGGTGATGTGAGGTAACACGAGTCAGCCTTCGTTGCTGCTAGTTCTTTCATGTCAATGTGGTGTGTCTCTGCCCTAAGCATCTTTTATTTACTGGAAGCAAAAATTCATTTCCAGATGCTCCTCATTTGAGGCTCATGAAGAAATAGTAACAGTACAGTATCTAGCCCACCGCATTACACCGGCAGAATAAAAGTAAATAAGATTAAACAAACTTGCTTTGTGAGGAGAAGAGGTCTATTTATGTGTTCCTCTCCTACACTCACCTCCCACTCAATCAAATTAAAGCTACATGCCTTTGTAGTTCCATTAGTGTGGAGGCCAGCATGCTCACCCAAGTCTTCCTGTGTCACTTGACCCAGACAATCCTTTCACCAATGATGCACATGATGCAGTCCTCAGTGGGGGCTGCCACCCTGGCAAGATTCTCTTTCACTCAGAACTCTAAGATGAGGTCGCGACCCTGCTCTCTAAGGGGGTCACAGCCACAGATGGGGCCTGGCCGCCCACGCTCACTGCTGTGTTTGATCGCAGAGCTGAGTTGCAGTCCCAGTGAGGCAGGGCCACATCTGAATCAGCCTCTTTAAAAACAGGTCTGTGTTTATGTTAACTCACAATGATTGGTTTCACTGAGCATCAAGGATAATTACCAAGGATTTTCCTTTATTGAGTGGTAGTTACAAAAGACAAATAGACTAAGCAACTGATTTTCTGAGGAAAACAGCTCTCTCCCAGTGCAGCTGTGGGTGGTGATGCCAGGTCGGCATGTTTATTAGCAAGGCTATCCTTTCAAAATGCTAAAATAAACAGCCAAAAGGTGGCAAATTTAAAACAAAACAAACAAATGAGTGAATACAGGTTACAGTGTTATTTCACCAGATTTTTTGCTTTTACAGAACCAAATTGCTCACAGCTTTATTGAGGGTAATAAAAACCTCTGGCACTGAGCGTACTCACCTACTGTACTCTGATAGTAGTGCCAGTGAATCTACTTTATCACAGTTGATTTCAAACTTCTTTTCTGACCTTCACATTAATATTATAATGACCTTTGTCAGTCTGCCATTTCCAAGGCCTGCAAGAGACACGGAGCTAGCACATCATCACCATAATTGACTCCTGTCCAGGTCTTGACTGAAGGTCAGCTAGGCAGATGAGTAATTAAAATATCGTTTGCTCTTTAAGACACTTATTGAAGTCTACCCTTCATTTGCAACATCATTAGTCATGCTACAACTGACTTCAGTTTTATATCATAAAACTTCCTGGTGCACAATTGCATTCACACAATATAGTCATTAGCGATATCCTAAGTAATTGAAGGTGGCACTTAGGAAATGGTTACCTGCCACTGACAAGTGGACGATGGAAGGCGCTGTCAGGGAGACGCCAGGCTTGTTACCCTCTGCTTCATCAGTCATAACCTGTCAAAATGCAATATTATATCATTTTAGGGAGTGAATATACAACTCAGCAGGGGATATTTACTAAGGTTCTGTGGCTTCTTTTTTGGTGCTAAACAATGAAATTGTGTGTGTGTGTGTTCATATTTACTAAGGAGTTGCAGTGGAGACCTGCACCAGAGAAACAGAAGAAATGTGGCACTGCAGGAATTTGCATGTTTGGTCTCATGCAATTTGTATTTTATGGTGTTCCCTTTAGGGATGCATAAACAAGGGTGGAAAGAATGGAAATTTGTACAAATATCAGCGTCCGATTCACCACTGCTGTGACAGAGAAAACTGTGGCTGAAATTTAACATCAGGAGAAAGCGGGTGCAAACTTTGCGGCACTGTTCTCAGCGTGGCAGCTGTCAGTCATCTGTGATCTCATCTGAGTTAAGAACATGTTTAAGGAGCGAGAGGATGATTGTAAACTGCATTGGTCACCAGAGGAGATTGTGAGGGACTTTTACAGGCTTTCAGGTCAAACCATGCTTCAGTTACTGAGCAAAATGATGACGTGATACACAGGAGACGATGTTTCTTCTGCACTTCTGGTCAGTCCACACTTGAGCAACAGCCTTCAGGCACCAGATCCAAAACAGAGGTGTATTCAAATTCACACAGCTGCATCTGTGCTCATTTACCTCATGGGTGTTGGTAAATACGCCACTAAATAAAAAACTGCAGTGCCACAATATTTTCAGTGCCTGACAGTGATATACTGGTTTATTAGATATCCCCCTTTGAGAGGCCTAAGAACTTAAATCAACACTGAAATAAAAATAAGTCACTGAAAAGTCAACAGTAGTTACCACTAGAAATAAAAATGAGAGAGGAAAAGAGGTAAATTTATCACAAAATTTTAAATGCAAAAAGGCCTAAAAAAATAATAAATACAAGTCTGTAAAACTACCTCTAAATACTAACCCAATTTTTTATATGCTTAAATATGCTATTTTTAAAAATATACATGACAGATGTCATATAGATATTCTACTTGACAGATGTGCATAACAGATGTGGAACAAATCTTAACATGCTCATACACAAAGTGCACAGTTTATAGCATACTACAATTCTTATTGATGTGAGAATCAGAGCTAATTCATTGAAAAGGTTTTGAAATGATGCAGATGTAATTATTCTGCTTTCTTTGGGCAAACTGTTCAGTAATCCAACAGTTCTCATTGTGACTAATTGTTTTGCTTTTCTATTATCTTGTCCAGCCCATGATTGTGAGTGTGAATAAACAGAAACAATGCACACATACAGTCATGCACGAATGTGGTTGTGAAATACCAATGAACACAAAGAAGGAGCACAGTGAGAAATGTTCACATAGCCAGCTGCTGGGTCCCTGTGTTGTCATTTACAATGTTAGCTGTCAAATCGGTTCTGCAACAGTAACACCAAGACAAACTTTCACCTTTATTGTACTTGGCAAATACAGTGATTGTGGCCCTGATTTTGAAAAAACACATCCATGACTGGGAAAGAGACAGTGAAACCCAGCTCCAAGTATGAACACACAGACAACTCTGGTCTGGCAGGCTAAGGTGAGTGAAGGGAGAATGGACACATCACAGCCACTTGTGGTGCTGATGGAGACTAGCCCATGTGAACCCTTGGCAATCTGTCATCCGCTGTGTGTCCTGCAGGGCACACACACACAGCCTGCTAGCCAGTCCATGAATCAGCCCTTTCCTCCAGTCACGGCTGTTCGTTGCCTGACTGACGCAGTTCTGCTCCCCATCACTCCACAGGAACCTGTTTGGAATAGTCGCTCTTTGATTCCCCTGTGACAGAGAAGTGAGATTCAGGCTTCAGGTCCGCCTCCCCGCCCGGTAGTGTCACGACCAGCTCTGACTAGTCGGCAGGCAGACCTTTTTAAGTGCTTTTCCTTGGAAAGGTGAGGACAGTGCCATTTGAACTCGGATGCTATGAATAACTGTGCCTGAAAATGCAAGTCTTCTTTCAGGAAAACTAAAACCATGATTTCAAGACCATGTAAACAACTTTAAACATAACAGTTTATAGGTATGAGGAGGCAAACTGTAGCATCTGACTGCCAGCAGTTCATCGAGAGCATATTCAGCTGCTTCTCTGTGTGTTCCTTTGTGGCATTAACACCAGAGTGGGTAAGTCGCAGCAAAGAATTCAATAATTATTAGCGACAGGAATGCTACAGGGAGTCAAATTAGTTATTTGCCCAACCACCCACCTCTACACCCCAAAGCAGCCACCAAATCTCTAACTTGGCAGGATGACAGGTCACCAAAACTTTGTCCAATTAACAAGCTACATGTGAGTTTAAGTCCTGGTTGGCTTATAATTGGGCAGTGCTGAACTAAATGAGCCAAATGCAAAGTACACCAAAGTAAACTTCAACTGTGGCTGACAGAAAAGGAAAACAAACTGCTGGGTGCCAGTACTTAAAGTATTGATGGCTTGTCAGGTTAAATACGTCACATTATACTGCACTGCACATTGTCAACCTTCATGAAACCCACACAGCAACGTTGTCAGGGTGCTGGGAGATGTGTCAGATAAGACAAAGTCATTTGAAATACAATATTTCCTACAAACGCATCAACAATGATTATGATGATAGAGCAAATGTACGTGTAAAGATGCTAACGGTAAACGTGACCGTGAGCAGTTATGTAAGTGTAACACTTACTACACATTCATGTTATGTTGTCTGACAGACTTGTTTTGCCAGAAAATCTGAACATAGGGAAGCAGCATCTAAACCTTACTCGATGAATAAAACATGTCCAAAGACAATCAAACACTGTGCAGTCAATTCACATGCCTGGTGCTGTGATGGCTGTCGGCTAGAAACGCCAGTCCCGGCTTTGTTCAGAGTGTCAGGGAGGAAGTGAGGGAGAAGATCGGGGAGAGAAGGCCCGAGTCCATTATCTGTTCTCTCTCACTTAAACAAAGAGGCTTCCCCTAATCCTCCCCACTATGACCTATGG
>NW_018127883.1:9433262-9437666 GCF_001952655.1 Monopterus albus | reverse complement strand
GAGAAACAGTTCTTTTCTTACCTCATTAGAGACACCCATACAGCTGCATTGAAATTTCAATAAGCTTTATGATTCAAGCAGCTTTGACATTTGCAGATATGCTATTGACCGAAAACTTTCTATTTTACACACAGGGACAAGGAATGTATTTGATTTGCCTGCCTCACATGGCACCGAGCTGAGACACTCATCTGAGAGGATGGATCAGGCCTGGTGACAGTGTTTTGCTTACGTAACACCACACATCTGCACAAAAGTAATTGCGATAGATCTGAGCATTATGTATGTTAGATACAGAGAAAGGTTTCTTTATGTAGACGCTTTGATTGTGCTCACTGTATTGAACTGCTCTGTTTTATCAACCTACGCCTTGTTTTTGCCAGCAAGTCTTGATCGACCTGGCTGTAAATACTAGGTCCGTAAGGCAGTGTACGATCCACACTTCCTTTGCACTTTATCAGTTGTACATGAATACAGAAAGTCAAAGGGACTGACAATATGATAGTTAAATGTTATATTTTTGTAATAATTTTCATTATCAACATTTCATAATCAAAGCAGGAAAGCATGTTATAATTTTAGGATGTCAAAAAATAAGCATTTTCCAGCAAAAACTGTTTGTCTAGGCAGAGGTGCTAGGAAAAAAGCCAAACCCATGTTAACCCTGGTTGTTGCTCTTTCTTTGTCCCACTCTCTCTGTACAAAAGACACCACCTCTTCACTCTGGCAGCCCCTGGTTCAGACTTTTAGCTATCCAGAGCTCCTCCATGGCTGTTTGACATGACCTCTGGTGGCCGGAAAAACCCTTCCTCTAACCTTGGCTAGGCGGCAGGTGGGGCTGATTTACAGACCGTACTTTGACAACACAGGGTAGAGAAGCTGGAATAACAACAGGAGGGCTGTAGGCAGCAGAGGGTCATGGAGGGAGTGTGTAGCTGAGAGAAGCCACGTCCTGTCCCGTTGTTTTTTTTTTTTTTTTGTGAAATCTTCCCAGAAACCACAGTTAATAAGTTGTTTTAATGTGCACAGAGAGCTTGTTTTATTGTATTTTTTTTTTCATGTACCAGCCTCGCTGTAATTTCCATCCCAACAGCACCTGTCCATTTTACACTAAGGACCTGATTCAGCACTGCCTCCCTTCTGTTTTTTGACTAGATCTGCATTACGTTTTGATGCTTCACACTGATTAACAGTTACAGTGCTTTACTATACAGTATGCCTTGTGAAAAGTGGCATCGTGGGAAAAAGAAAAACAAAGCCTGTCAAATGACCTGACAGTGATAAATTAAAATGATCCCAACTCACGCTGTATCTATTGTAAACACCCTCTCATTATAAGTCAAGCTAATAGATATATTTTACCTCTGTGTCCTAGTGATTATATGGGCAGGATGAGCCCCCAGCATGCCCCTGTTTTTGTCCTGCCATTTGCAAGGCCTTGTGGGATATGACTAATCGAGTGTTGTGCTTAAAGGATTGTGGTGTCTGGTGCGAGTGGTCCTAGGGTTGTGGTGAAGTTAATTACCTGGGATTGAACAGTTACTTTGCCCCTCTCCAGGGATCTGGTCAGCAGACAGGAGAGGAAAGCGATGCGTCCTGAACTGGCTGCATATCCAGGTCACTTTTTTTCTCTCCTGCTTTAAACCTCCTGTGTGTATGTCTGATCTTTGTGTATGGCTCAAGAGTCATACTCATTACATCGGAGCCATAGTGCACAAATATCTCTACATGAGGAGATAGTGGAAGGTTGAGTTCTTTGTTTATTCTGTGAGGGAGAAAAGAAAAGGCATGGAAACGAGGCTAAATGTCGCATACTGATGATTTTATCAGTAATAACAAAAATGTTTTCTAAGCTCTGCTTTACTGACTGTTGCTGTCTCTTTTGTGCTTTCCATTATCACATGACATATGTGCAGTTTACAGTGATAATGGTGGATGATGTACCTCTTGAAATTCTTAAGAATCTTCTAAACAACAGGGCCTTGGTTTCAGACAACCAGACAGACAAGACTGAAACCACAACTGTTACTGCTAGATGGTACCAGCTGTAGCATGTTAGCTAATTAAGCTAATGTTAATGACACAAGTCACTTGAAAACCTCATGGCTATGATATTTTGATAAAAAACCAATATGTCCCAGGCAAGTAATCAAAATACTCACCATGTAGAAGTCATATAAATAAACAGGATTGTTCTTGTGGTGATATGCACACCTAACTGGATTGAATGTGACTACAGAAAAGAACAACTCATGAAAACTTTGTTTGTGAAGTCACCTGGATAAAGCATTACTGTAAATGCCTCCTCACATTGCAAAGAAAGTGTCAGAGAGGCTGATGTGAGAAATGATTACAAAGACCTTCGGTCATCCCTCTTAAAGTAAAATGTTATGACTTTAAACATACAAGCCCCAGAACACCCCAATTAACTAGTAACCTACCAAAAGTATCTAAGCCAGTCTGAATAAAGTAAAAAATGGCTGAATGCACAGAGCCAAGAAATAAAAAATAAAATTAAAAAAGATGAAGAAATCCCTATGAGCGTTGGAGCATTTATCAGGGGATATATATCCCAACTAGTTGGCAAGTGTGCAATGAAGCCTGCCACAGTGTCATGCCGCACTGTGGCTTTTAATAGGAACATGGCTTAAGAGGCCCTTACATCTTTCGTTTCACTTGAAGTTGTCACTCAGTAATCCCTTGGTAAAGTGTAATGCTGCTGGATTAACGCTGCAACCCCAGATTTTCAAATTATCATCTGAAAAAACCACTGAATGATGTCTCTAATAGGAACCAAATTATGCAAAAGAAGAAGAAGGCCGTTCCCCCCTCCGTCTGCCGTTTTCAATTCGTTATGTCACTTTCTCTCTCTGTAACTTTTATATTGGTCAGATTAGCATGCCACTGTGTTCATGTCCACTAGCTGCTGGGAACTCAGAAAAGAGGGAAACTTGTCCAGATGAATAGGCAGCATCACAGGAGGATTTATTAATAGGGGGCAGTCTCAGTCCATCTGTGCCTGAGCTCAGGCCTAATCCTTCCCTCCAACTGAACAAGACTGTACAAATTCCCCATGATGGTCCACGTCAACAGCTGCTGGAGTGGGTGGGGAGGATGAGAAGCAAACGGAAAGAAGAGAAAAGCATCCAATGCCTCCTCCCACTGTCCATACTCCCTGGAGTCATCTTAACCAAATCCCAAACCCAGACTGATCATGTTTTTTGTGATAACTAAGCCAGAAGACTTCCACTTTGAGGATAAAGATGATTTCCACCGGTCCTCCTCCAAACCCACACATGACCTTTTTTATTTGGCAAACTGTCTGCCTTTTCTTTTCTCTTCCCCTTTCCCACTCATATGTATATGTTTTACCTCTGTCCTAAAAACCTGAGGGGACCTCCTCCCAGGGTTCATTTCAGTGCATGTCAACAATGCTAGACCTTGTGCACATGGGCATCACATGCTGATTGGTCCATACTTTATTAGCTTTATATCAAACTGTCAAAAAGTCATAGTATTGTAACTACACCGTGACTGGCCGCTCACGTAGCCCAGAGACTGATGCTGATGGAGACACAGACAGAGAAAGCGCCATAGTGTTGCTGTTCCACTTCTCTCTTTGATACACCCAGGGGCATAGGAGGAGGGATGATGGTAGCTTCAACCTGCCCTTGCAGCAGGATTGGGCTGCCTGCCATAAGCCTCATGATTTATGATGCTGTCAAAATGTATGCTGTTTTTTTCTGTTGCTTCACTAAGGGTCACTGTTTTGTCTTAGATGCCTATATCTCCCAGTGTGCTGCAGTGCTCTCATATCTGAAAAAGAACAACTAGTTTCCAGCAGTCACTTGCCATTTATCTGCTGTGCCTGAATATAATGGTAAAAATCTAATCCTGCATTTTTAATATCTTTCTCATTCCTTGATACAGTGATAAAGTCCGTTCTCTGCCTTTGTTCCTGGAAAGGAAAGGTACCTTAGTTATGATATGCCCACATAGTCTTCAGATGTTAGCACCAATTAAAGGAGAAACCTGCAGTGCTGCATATCTATATAGGAGGGACTATTAGGCTTTGACTATCACCTTAAACGGTGAACTGCTGAATTTATACCTCTACATATGCATGAAGCTCTGCTCTTCGGGGATGGTTAAAAAAAAAACTTCCACACACCTTGCAAAATTATGGAAAAAGTGGAATTATCATCGTTTAATGAGACAATTTGTGCATTTCCTGCCAAATCTAGAAGAGTGAATGTGACATGACAAACTGTTTAGGTGTGTGGCTAATTCATTTACTCCCATCTATACCTCCTACCCCTCCCTGGAGTCAGAGCACCAACAGTTCATCTGCAACGGCTCTCCAACAGCGAGAGGGATTTTGCACTGTCAGAGCGCACGGCTCGG
>NW_018127883.1:9432193-9433103 GCF_001952655.1 Monopterus albus | reverse complement strand
AGCGCCTAGGCCTGCCGTTAAAGAGGTGCAATGAATTCCGCTCTGGCTCAGGGAGGAGTAGTGGGGTAAGGGGTGGAGAGGTGCGCAAGCTGAGGTTGCATGCTAATAAACACAGGGTGTCACAATGTCATGCAAATATAAACTCTCCTTGGCAATTTCACTGCATGTTTGATACAGTTCCTGCACACCACTTTTCCTCACTATTGTTAAGGTGGCCCCCATGTGTGGTTTGGACTTCTGCTTTTTAGTTTCTGTAGGGCAGGAGGAGAGCAAATCAGGGTCCAAGTACCATTTAAAAGCCTTTTCAAATGCTTCACTGTGATTTATTGAATGGCATAACTGAAGTGCCAGCCCCTTTAAAAATGGTCCTCCTGGTGTGCTGTAGCTGCAGCGAACCAGTCAGAACGTCTGACGAGCAAAGTTGAGACCTTTTTAATGCTGTTCTATTAGATTTTCAACAAACATGATGATTGAGGCCGGATGATTTGCCTTAGTGGATGACTCATCTGAAAAGAAAAGTCACTTGCAATATTTCTTTGTTTGGAATATGAATGTTTGCTGGTAAAATGTTGATGATCTGGGATAAATTAGTCTTTTGGCCCTCTAAGCTGCTCAGAATCCTTATTGACTAATCTGCTGATCAGCATGAGGTGTGGCTGCCTTTCTGTCAGCAGAGAATTATGTTGATTATTGCACAATATCAGAAAATCTGTATTGAGTTGGAGAGCTGGGAGGGAATTCAGAGCCAGTTATTGCTCTGCTTTCCTCTGCATAACACCAATTTCCACTTAGTGGAGAGTAATCAGAATATTTCTGTGTGGGAACTGAGCAGATATGGCAAAAGACAGATCTTAATCCCTGCCTTGTGATTTTTATTTTCTCTTAAATAGGAAAGAATTGGAACACTATT
>NW_018127883.1:9425389-9432164 GCF_001952655.1 Monopterus albus | reverse complement strand
GGCTGAACCACACACAAAAAGCATTTTGGAAGCTGGAAGAGGTCATTTCATTATTGGGAATTACAGTGGAAGCCATGTTCAGTATTTGCAGCACACATATGTATTGGGAACTTATACCAATCAGGATCTTATCAGTTGTTCAAATTAATAATATATGCATAGAGGAAACAGCAGAGTCTGTCTCACTGTTAGCATCAGGTCCAGAGTTTAATTGGCTTCACTGTGTGCTTAGCTGCCAATCCCAGCATCCTATTAAAACATGTTAACCACTTTATATATGGTGACAACATGTCATACTGTAAACTAGATTAAACAAAAGCAACTCCTTGGTTATAAAAAGTTGATTGGTTGGAAGTTGATGAACAAATTTTCACGACATAAATTTTGCCTTAACACTAGTTAACAGACTAATTTAGTGATGTCCATTAAACGGTTATGTTAGGTTTAGCTAATGTGCACTAAAATTAGCCATTGTGACTAATGGTCATACCGGACCAAGTGAGGCCAGTGTGATTAAACTCCTGACTAGAAAGAACTGAACAAAGCTGCATTCTGTTACTTATGAATTGAACTTTGTATTTGTGGGAGGAATACTGTGCTATTTCTTCTTTCAAAAACTACATAGCTCTGTTTTGTGCAGTATTCGGGAAGTCAAAACCTTTAACTAACTTTACCTGGATTCTGGTCTGACTATAGTTTATGTAAAGAAATATCTGGACTTGTTTAAGACTATTTTCCTGCAGCCAAACATTATCAAAAGAGTTTCTTTATCACCCTGGAGCACAGTGTCGTCTCCCACATCGGCTCTAGAAGAATTACAAATAAAAAGGGTAGTTTGAGCCTTTAATTGCACAACAGAGAGTAATGCATAGCTCCTTCCCCTTTTCATTTACATGTACCACAGATAATGTCACGTGGTCTCCATTAGAGGAGCACAGAGGTGTTAATAGCGCTATGACAGTTAGCTCGGCCCTTATTTGCAGCTCTACATTGCCTGGAAAAGGTGAGATGACTGTTTCTAAGTCTTTCAGTGGTGTTTGAGAGAGAAATAGAGATTTCATATCTTAATTTTTGGATCTGCTTTTATTTATTTTACCTTAATTTACAATCTGCTGCAGCTTGCAGCTTGTCTAAAGTTGCAAAAACATTTATCTTTGTCTGACTGCCCCATGGTTTTTCACACTCAGGAGGACTTGGGAGGACAAAGTCTTTTTTTTTTTGCTTTCTGAGAAAGGCAGCTTGGTCAGCAGTCAAAAAAATGTGCATTATATAACCATGTCAAACCAATATTAAGGTCAAACCCATAAGCAATGGAGAAAACAATCTACCATGCAGTGGAAAACTTGTGACCATCAGCTGTTTTAAGTGTGAGCTACTCAGTGCACAGATTCAAGAAATGCCTCCAAAGATAATTACACTGTGTACTGCATATATGCTGTAAATAAGCAAGAGACTGACTTGTTTCTTTGTGTTGAGTGCTGCTTTATCTCAGTTGCAAAATAACACAAGAAATATGGGCAACTTTAGCCAGAGGTCCATTTTATGCAGAAGGCACAGCATTATTTGCGACAGAGTGGATATTCATGCCACAGAGTCCACCAAGTCGAAAGATCCAATCATTTTACTGTTTTTACTTCTCTTGGGAATTGGGAAACTATGTTGATAAAAACTTATCTTTGCTTCACAGAATAACAGTGTATTGGATATTCTATATAAAAAAGAAAAGACTATCTGTGCTAAGGGGTGCTCGGGCGCCTGACTCCTCTGTGCTCCCTTGTTCAGTTTCCTGTAGCATATTGATCTTTTTCTAGGATTGTTTGTGGGACTGGGTGAGCTCTAAGGATCACCCAGAAAATTAACACATAATAAAATAAGTCAACTTAGTCATATATAATGAGTTTTTATAGTGAAAATACCACCTCTTCACTCTGGCAGCCCCTGGTTCAGACTTTTAGTCACCCAGAGCTCCTCCATGGCTGTTTGACATGACTACTGGCAGCTGGAAAAATCCTTCCTCTAACCTTGGCTAGGCGGCAGGCGGGGCTGATTTGCAGACCGTACTTTGACAACACAGGGTAGAGAAGCAGAAATAACAACAGGAGGGCTGTAGGCAGCAGAGGGTCATGCTACTTGTGTTTGACACAGCATGGGTAATGCTTTTCTTTTTCAGCTGTATTAGCTGTCACTGCTCATGCTAACTACCTGGATTGTCCTCCATTAATCCAGAAACTCTGCCATTGCTGCCCTAGAACATAAATTTTGTTACTAACAGTGGGACAACCTATGTGAAAAATGTATCTGTCCTGCTGCTGTAAATATTAATACGACATTATTTACTCCTGTTTGAATAGTGTTTACTAAAATCTACAGTGCCCCGCTGTTTATTGAGCCTTAAAAAACTGCATGTTAGTGATTTGTTTATATGGTTTTGAGGTGGAGAGCCTCAGACCAGGTGAGGACGGATCAACATACTGTATTGTTGCTCTAGTCATTATTCTGGTTGCTTGTTTAAAAAATGATTAACATCTGTCTACTGTATTTTCCCTCCTAACAATCCACAATACTGTATGTGCACAAATAAGCTGCACACTTAAATGTAACTAACGAGCACAGATAAATTGCCATCTATAATGAGTTCAAAACAACCCACGCTGGAGGGTAAGCTGGGTTTGGGGTGAAGGGTTGCAGGGTCCACCTTTACTGTAGCTCATTGTGTCCTCTATTTTTATTGTCTTTTTTAACTCAGGCAAGGCGACACAGATGAATGAAATATGAACATCTTTAGGCGCAGAAGCTGAGAGTATTAGCCACAGATGAGGCTGGCGCTTCAGATCTGATACTTTGAACAATTCTTTCTCTGAAATATCCTGAAGTATTTGAGCTGTCAGGAATAATAGTAGTGCAAATTTGTACTGAAGTTGCACTCTACATCCCCTGTCTAACTCAATGCCCTATAAATGTCAGTTTTAGTGTAAAGTATCACATGGTGCGTGAGGATGAATATGTAGGCTCTCTATTCTAATATCAAGCTAATCTTTTACAGCATGAGCAATACAGATGCTTTTGAATAAAATAAAAGCAGTGACTCATAATTATTTAATATTACTACAGTGTGATTTCAGTGTTTATTTGCATTTGTAAAATATTCAGCACTGATTACAATGTATGAATTTCTATGTTTGATTTTAATAGTCGATATTTTGTTAGGACATTGGTGTCTGCAGACAGCTTTTGCTGTTGTGATATGTTTAGAGAGGCAAGCTGTTAAATAAACTGCACAAATACTGAGGGAGTATAAGCTCATTCAGTAGCAGTGATGCAGTCAAGGGCAGCGGTCATTCATCTCAGGCTGATCTCCTGATAGAACATGATGCCAAATGCAGACATCCCTTTGGCTTAGGGCATTTTGTGCTATAGGCAGGAGTTTGATGCTGGGTTGAGAGGACAGGACAGCAGCAAAGTGGATGCTTGGAGAAATTCCAGGGATTAAACTCATGAATCTAACAGCAGTCTGTGGTCATTATGACACAAACACTGTACGGGCGGTTACACATTCACAATGTGGGGTCTTTGGTTTGGAAAAAAAGACCAAATTAAAAACATAAAACCATAAATGCATGCAAACTTTCCTTCCATCTCTCTGCTGCACAATGTTTTTATTAGACCTGACATATGTTTTGTGGTTCTGTCTCACTAAAACCGTTAAGTGTTTAGCAAATTATGAAACACAGATGATAAAAGAAAAGATATTTCAGCATTTAAGAGGCCTTTTTCTCTTATAGGAAACATGATTATTTCCATAAAATCTTGAAAATGATTGTAAAATCACATTAAAATGTTAACAAAGTAGTTGAGGAGTAGAGATGCTAAACATAATAATGCCATTATTTCAAGAAATTCTACTTTATGTGAAACTGCTTGTATCATACAATACCTTGACTATAATAAAATATTTTGCTTGGCCAAACTGACATATCTCTGTTTAACACTGTTAATTCCACTCTGATATTTACACTCTGGCTAGACCGGATTCCTCTTAAAGGTCAACACCGGCTTGGAGGTTGGGCTCACACAAACACGCGTGTATTATGACTTTGATGTCATGGGATAATTAGAAAAGCATTATGATATAATGCTTTGGTTCAATGTCAGCCAATATCCTTTGTTTATATCTCATGTAATCCACCAAAATGCACTCTAAGCATCCTTAAGGCATTAAAAATATTGTTAGAAAAATGGCTTAAAGTGGTTGCACCACCTTTTTATCATGTGTTTAATCCAACAGTGTCTGCACTTCACACTCTTATTCACATTGCTACAAACCTGACAACCATATGCAGCTCTTCAGTTGGTATGTATCACATCAGATGTTACAAATAGGTAGCCTCAGTTTAACCACAGACTACACAGGAATACTTCAACCAAACTTTGATTTAACAGACTGAGGAACAAGAGTCCTGAAGTCTGTGGGACTCTAAATCTGCCTTTTGACAGCAAAAGCTAATATTTTTCAAATATTTCATATTTTGAAATCCTGACTCAAGCATTTCACCCCCACTCTTTGCATGGATGCGTAGCTACTGTATTTAGAAGACTGCGGCCTTATGGTCAACAGGAAGACAACTATTATGAAGCTTTCATGTTAAATCTGGGCTGTGCAACAAGTTAGCATAGCATAGTCAAGCCAAGTCACTTGCCTTGGTGCATTCAAACATCAATTAATATTAGTAGCTCGATTATGAAATATGAAAAAAAAATTATGAGCATGCTGATTTTTCCACATGGTTCGTCAAGCCTAAGCACACTAACAGAAAATGGCATGTGTGGAAGAGCTTACAGTATTACACGAGCATACACACACAGATAACATTTGAGGGTTTACAGTGTATAATCTGTTCAAGGCAGGGCACTGGATAAAGCATTTAGGAGCTGCATTAGTTTGATTACTTTAAAATCCAACTGTTTGCAGGCCTGGTCAGAAATCTGATTTCCATCTAACCTTCTCCACAAAGGAGTCTGAGATCACAAGCAGTCCTAAACATCACTGAACCATGTTAAATAGATTAACTTTTCACTTGTAAGTTACAACCTTAGCCTTTTGATTACACTCATGACCTAATATACACGTCTGAACCACTTCAGAGTAGCTCATGATGACGGTATTAAATATGAGCCTTCTACATTGTTGTCTGTGAGGTTTTTCCCTGGTGGACCTCCATTTCTGCCAAAAACATGTTGTTACAGTATTTAATATTTTTGTATAAATGAATATAACAGGTCAAATTAAATATGTAAAGCATTTATATTACAAAAATAATGAAATTGAACAGTATTAACTCTGTAGCCATCAAAGAATGGCATTAAGTCACTGAAAGGCTCTTTAACAAGGTAGGAAACCCAGATACTATGCATTTATAATGTGATTGGATCTTTCGCCTGTCAATCATTTTCTTAAAGAATGCCCCTACCTTGAGCAGCACTGAGAAGGTTGTCATCAAAGAGCTGATCAGCTGACACACAGTTTGACATGCTTATTGACCAATGGGAGAGCTACATGCAGGTAAATGGGGGCGTTTTCTTTATGGGTAAATCCAACTGAACATGACAATATGGAGTCTCTTAGCATTAGCAGAGGAAACTACTTCTCTATGACAGCATGTTAGTTGGACTAATGCTTGAGTGGATTTTATTCATTGGAGTCCTGTGATAAAAACAGTCAGCTGTGGAGCTAACGTACTGTTGTGTTGTGTACAGGGACTCTACAGTTCTCTAACAGTGTGTGGCATGTTGTAGTTGTGGTGGAATGAGGTTTGTGTGCTGTCTCACAGGTGGGACAGTGTACCTTAACAGGAGAATTTTGAGTCATGTAGACAGGTAGTACAGCAATTGTCCAAAGGGCAGAAGAATATGCTTATTGACCAATGGGAGAGCTACATGCAGGTAAATGGGGGCTACTGATGTGATGTGGTGTGGTAAACTTGAACTGTATTTTAGACCCAAAGTAGGCTAAAAGGTGTAGCAGCGAGTGCTTAGATTTCATTGGTGGACTTTTTTTTGTTTTTATATATCATCCCGCTCTTCTCCTTAATCTTGTTATAAATGTTGCACTTTATGACCTTCATGAGGGTTAGGATTCATGGCTGTTGTGTTAGTTTGAGCTAGGTGTACTTAATAAAGTGCATTTGATACTGTAGTGTGCCTACTGGTACTATTACCAGTAACAATAATAGCAGTAGTCGTGGCAGTTGCAGTAGCATTAGTATTTTTGTCATAAGGTTTTTACAAGTGGAAGCAGAAGGCTGTATTAGTTGGAGCGGTCTAATGGAAGCACATGTCAGGATGCACGTTTATCCAGCTACATACAAGTTTAGTCATTTTATGGCCATAGTTGCAGCAGCATTATTTATTTAATTAGTTCATAAAGTTGATTGCCGTTTTTCAAGTACACCTGAACTAGGTTTGCAACTTCCTTTGATGTACCAGGAAAAGAGTGAGGAAATATCAGAAATTGGGAACAGTATTGTAGCGTCCCGCAGGACACAAGGAAGAGAACCCTGAGTGCCGACGAATAGTCGCTTTTTTATTAATTCTACACAACCGGTTACTGTTGGCCGTAACCACGCCAAAACAACAGCTCAACAACAATAATAAAGAAAAACAGCCTGCTAACACTCTCTGTAGCTCAAAATCCCCCACACTTCACTCCCTCCCGCTCTCACACCTCTTAACCCCTGAAGCTCCACACCCATCAAGTAACCATAACAATTTAGAACAT
>NW_018127883.1:9396842-9421032 GCF_001952655.1 Monopterus albus | reverse complement strand
TCCAGCGACATCTAGTGGACATGTTATCACCTCAGTCTCATTACTGATTTAACAGCCACATAAACACTTGTTTTTCATTTTTGATACTCACTGTAGAGTCTGCTTACGCGTGCCTTTGGTACTGTATATATTCATTACACTTAGAAGGGCTCGTCTTACGTTTTCATCGACTTTATTGAGTTACATACGAAAAAATATATATTGTAGCGTCCCGCAGGACACAAGGAAGACAACCTTGAGTGCCGACGAATAGTCGCTTTTTTATTAATTCTACACAACCGGTTACTGTTGGCCGTAACCACGCCAAAACAACAGCTCAACAACAATAATAAAGAAAAACAGCCTGCTAACACTCTGTAGCTCAAAATCCCCCACACTTCACTCCCTCCCGCTCTCACACCTCTTAACCCCTGAAGCTCCACACCCATCAAGTAACCATAACAATTTAGAACATAACAACATGCCAAGTGAAGGATCACTACAGTATGAACATAGCAGAGTTAAGGTTCTGCTAATGTGACCTGGCATGATGGGGACTGGTGCATATATCCATTTACTTCATTTCAGGGCCGCCCTAATTTAATTAGCTCTTGTAATCATGCACGGCTTATAATGTTTTATAGGAAGCAGGGAGTCTAACTAGAGGCTTTTACAAAGATAACCGTTTATTGATTGATTAAAATTCACAGGCAACCTCTAACTTTGCAACTATTAATCAGAGACGGAGGAAATGCAAAAAAAAAAAAAAAAAAAAACTTGCACAATTCCATACTATTGTGTGGTACTGCAAAAGAGTTTGTCTAAGGCATTATTACACATATTCCTGCAGTGAGTATTTTTCCCATCTAAAGTGTTTTTTCCTTTGTTTTTGTCGTGGTGTTTTCCCCTCCCCTTCCCCTCTTTCACCGTGTTCTGCTGGGGACTTGTGAATGGCAGCCAATGGGGGGGTTGAGTCCCCTCAGCTTCCCAGCCTCCCTGACATCCATAGTGAGAAGTGATGCAGCGCGACTGAGACGCGCAGTAGAGGTGGAACAACGGGCAACGCGATCTGCGGTGAACGGATACACCTGGCACCGACGTGTGTCTTCACAACCCCGGGAACGTTTCCTCCTAGAATTAACTTTATTATCAGGTGAGCGGGCGTTTAATTACAACTTATATCCGCTGTGGTAATTGTCTCATTTGTGGCTTATTCGTCGCTCGAACACAGACCAGTTACTTGTGCGGTGTTTGTAGCCCGTCAACGAGTGTCCGAGCTGGGCTGCTCTGAGCTGTGCACACACTCATTGCCAGGGCGAAATAGTTGTGTGGCTTTTATAAGGGCTTCACCTCGTCTTGTATAGACTCTAATGGAATTGCTAGTGAGGCAAATTCCGAGTCTGTTTTAGAGCAATTAGTGGAATAACTTCGGGATTTGAATTGGAAATGAGTTTCAATCGGAAGTTGTTGACAACCCATTCATTCAGCTTATAGCGGGGCTCAGTCGATGGTCAGCGGGTTTGTCAGCTTTGGTATTTTGTTAAATCCTCTGTGCAGAATTCTCATTGATTTGTCGATGTGGAATCGAAACCCTCCGGTACAGATGCCCTGTGCGACGCAGTACGTTTGCCCCGAAGTGCGCAGAAGTGGCACGGCCGTGCAGGCCCGGGCTCTTAAACGCACCTTTGCTTTATCACCCACGGAACTTAAGGTGTTTCTATAAAGCTTGCTTGAAGCTGTGTGTGTAGCTCATCCCACACCCCTCTCCACCTTGTTGCAGCCAGAGATGCTGAGGTGGGACAGCATGCTCTGTTAAGGGCGCTGTGTGTCTGTGGCTGCCTGCTGTCGCACTGTGATGCTCTGCTGCTTTTCTTCTAGGCCCACTTGCTGTTTGAGAACAGCTGACATGGCCCTGCTTTTTGGGAGAGCACATCTGGAGTGACTCAAGTTTTCTGAAACATGCCCTCCAGTGCGAGGTGGTATCAGTGATGTGGCTGTGGATGTTAGCTTGCTGAATAATGCAGCCAGGGGTATTACAGAATTACCTTACCTTATTTACTCAAGAGTTCCAAGTACTGACAAAGTGAAGGAGAGAGGTTGCCAATGCAATTCTGAATATTGACTTTAGTGTTTGGGAAAGTTTTGCTGTCCTTCCTGTTGCCTGCAGATTGCTCCATGGTGGATTGCACTGGCTGAGTATAAGCCTGAGGTAAAACGCCTGAAGGCAGCCAAGAAGTTTTTTGGGGGGGTTTCAAACTACCCAGGGCCTGTTCTGTAATAATCACTCCTCTGCACACACAAGTTACAAACAAGGACTTACCAGGAAGAACAGGATAGTGATCTAGGTTGTGAAAAGAGTAATTCACTGCTTGTCTTACCTTTTATTTGAACAACTTCACGCTTGTTTTTGTATGGTAGTGAGCAGCTTGGTGACACGATAGTGTGAACCAGAGTAGGTTTTGTGATCCAGGTTTTTCATAGGCTGGTTTGAAGTTCAGACATAAAAGGGACAGAGCAGAATCTGTGGCTGATCAAAGTCATAGAGAGAACGCGGCAGGTACTGAATATTAAAGGGTCTGCAAGTAGAGGCCTTGTGTGCATGCGGAGTGACCATACAGCACCTGTTTATGTGTGAGCGCTTCATATGAAAGCGTTAAAAGTAATGTTGCAGAACTGATTTGACACATCAGAAACATCTGTGTTTCATGCTACAATAGACAGTTCACCTTCCTCTCCTCCCATATACCTTTGCTTTGTGAGAGATGTGCAGCAGCTTTGTGGATACTCCAAAAAGCTGGTGTCTCATCTGGCGGCCGGTTCCAGCCTATCCCTGTGTGCGGTGACGTCACAGAATGGCGGGTTTACCCGACGGCCAGATGATGATGCTGCCTGGTGACCCGAGTTGATTACATTATTTGTGCTCCAGATGGGCAGCATCATTTTGATGTGTCCGGCTCATAATACTGAGTGTTTCAAGTGCACTGTACATCTGGAGCCAATAAAATCACATGCCGGTGGCCAGTGTCTTCACTAAAGCGCGCTCGCATCCCCTATGGGAATGTCTGTGGCTTTCTTTCCTTCCTTGTGTATCTGTTTGGATACTTGTGGACATTTGTTGAGCCTGCGAGTGGCTCTTATGTGTGTGCTTCGTTTATGAATGTTTGAAGTCGGTGGTAGAGAGCACCCCTGGGCATTGTAGTTCACTAGATGCACCTTGATTGTTTGAGTGCATTAGTCATGGTCTGTACGGTGTAATAATAAATCATTTGTATTGGGTGTGCTCCGGGATTCCTCTGAAGATTTTCTTGTGCCAAATATTTATCTGAAAATGCTACTTTCACTGTCCGTGCACTGGGCTTCTCCGGAACAATGCCCTCTGCTGTTCAGGATGGACTAGTTTAGCTACTTCACTTTCCTCCTACCGTGACATTGTCTTTATTTCTTCGGGCTACTTGTGACCATTAGATCAAATTTCATGCAGGCAAACGGGTGGCTGCATAAGTGTTTCTTTCTTATGAGACAGAATCCTTTCAGAGATGCCTGTTTACAGAGCAGTAAGGGCCGTATTTGCACAGAAACCACAATATAGCGTGTGATATTCCCACTCACCACCACACAGAAGCAGAAATGGTCTGTTTCTGGTTAAATCTGCTTTGGGCGGGGGCCGCCACCACCTTTCCTCTGATGGTCAACCAGAGTCCCAGATTGAATTTACTTTGACTGAAAGAGACATGAGACTTAGACTGGAAGTGTCGAAATCTCAGCGAAGCGGTTTCTTGACACATTTCAGCAGAAGGGATTTGAGAGCTGGACAGTGGCCAGAGGAGCAGAGGGTCACTGTAGAATATGCTTAATTCCCCAAAATGGGCTATTTTGCAGCCTGTGTGCTGAGAAAATAAGTACACATGGATCAGACTATTTACACCTCATTTAACCACGGGTAATTATCTCTCCCTGCTTTGTACAGGAGAACACCAATTCCACAGAAATATACCCATAAGTCTATTTTCAGATGGCTGGACAGAGAGATGGTGTGTGTACGTGTGTGTGTGTGTGTGTGTGTGTGTGTGTGTATGTGCGCGCACAGTGGATGGATGAAGCTGATAAGACAGTGTACAAGGCTTAACAGTTGGTGATAAGAGAAGAGCCCAGCTTTATGCACATGGCGCACTAGGACGTATGTGACTATGAAATCACTTGCATCCATGTCTTTGGGGTGGGAAACAGAATACATTTCTGCCAATGTTGAAAAATGTAGTCTGCCAACAGATTTTTTTTAAATTCCTCTTCCCCCTCAAACTGTGGCTTGGCTCCACAGCTTTTCTAATTATGAAGTAGCTGAGAAATAGCTTCACAGCTCTGATACTGTGCTGGTGGTGAGTGCAAGCTGGCCGGATTACAATCTAACTGAATTACCAACAAAGCCTGACAGACTTGTGGAGTTTAGTGGACATATTTGCAAAAGTAACATCTCCGCCTACCTATTCTGTCACGCAGTGTGGACACGTAGACACAGATGCACAGACTCGCACACATTTTGAAGTACTGTAGGTGCACACAAGCACATAGGCATAAATTCAAACAAACAAACCCAGGACAAAGAGAGAAGGTGTTCAGCTCCCCACACGCTTCTCAGCACAATTTAACAAGATATATTAGTCACCCAGGAGGCAGCAGAAAGCCAGGCATCCACAGTGTGCAGAAGACTGCAGTCTGACAGTGGGAGATAGTGATTTACACCAAAGCCCCGTAGACCATGGCACAATTTCAGAGTTGCAGAAATGACACCGGTGAAGCAGGGGCATGAAAGTCTATCCACCAGCCACGTCTCGTTTCATACACCGTTTGCCCTGGGATGGGGAGGGTGGAGAAAGAAGAGGCAGGTGACCAGCCCAGTACTGTATCCGCCACACGATGCTGAACTGAATTCTGTTTGGGTTTCCTTTAAAATGTGAGCATAAAATAGAAGTAAGGATGCTCGACTTTCTTAAATCTGAGGTGAAATCGATTTCTTGACCCTGCAAGCGTACCATTAGGTTTTGGGTTGGATTCTGAATTAAACCTCTATATCCAGTATGTGGCAGAAAAACAATAATCATCTAACAGTGGAAATCACAGATCCAGATCACTATCAAAATTTAATCAACTGTTCCTTGGCTCGAGGCTTTTCTTGACACCAAATTTCATGGAAATTTGCTCTTGAGTTTCTCAGACACCCCGCTGACACGCACAGTAACTAACGGGGGGACAGTACAACTTCCTTGGTAGAGGTAGAATACACCCACTGTTTTACAGTTAAAAGTGAAGAACATCAAAAATTGGGCCTTTATGTTAAAATTGCCTCTTGCTTAAAGACATTTTATGTGTATATTAAGTATGTAACTAGTAAAAAACATTTAAATATATTAATATGGAAATAAATAGTATCATAAGGAGAATCTGCTTTTTTAAAAATCCCTTGTGACTATCAAAGTCCTCCAACATTAAATACACATTTTCTTTTTGAAAAGGACATGCATTACTTAAATGTTCCTAATCTGGTGACCTTCCACTCAGAGTTGTCCTACAGGAAATAATAAAACCCTGCTGGACATAATGTCTTGTGTGATGTGAGCGTTTCAGCGCTGCCTTAAGGTATCTGGTGCAGGAAGGAGAGTGTGAGCACAACAGACAGATCATGTCCGTAGGTCGTGCCTTTCCCCTCTAGTTGGATTCCTGTCTGAGCAAAGCCCAGAGGCTTAACTCTGGCTGCTGTAAGTGGACTGAGGAACGCTAAACACTGTCTGGGGGAAGGCTGCTGAACATGACAGCCAGTTAATAAGTGTATGGAAGATGAGCAAGTGCATGAAGGAGTGGAGAGGGGCGACACTGTCTGACTTTTGAGACTTTTGTAAAAGCAGAGGGAGAGGAGAGGATTGCTCAGGAAAGGGGCATAATATTGACTGTTGGATGTCGAGAGGGTAATAGGAGATCAGAGGCTCCAGACACAGGACAAGGAGCATTACCGCCTGACTGGAGCACAATGAAGACAGAAGGCAGTGAAGAGAAAGGGTCGGATGGTGGATAAAAGAAGGGAGACTTTGAAAAAGTGTTATGCTTGTTCCAAGTAGAGAGAGGTATGGTGAGAGAAGGCGATAATGATGCTTACTTTACTCCTGCAAGGCAGCCGCAGTGAGAGCTGTCAGCTTCAGGCAGCCCTAGCTGGTGGGATGCTGCTGGGATGCCACTTGGTATGGTAAGCCCCCAGACACCGCTGACAGTGTGATTGCGAGTGTGCATTACGTGTGTGTTTGCTTGCAGGTGAGGAAGGGTGACAGTGAGGCTGCCTTTGTGTGTGTGTGTGTGTGTGTGTGTGTGTGCATATTGAAGTGTGTCTTTGTGTGACTTTTAGCGTGTCAATTTTTCTTGGCAGTGGTGAAGGCAGAGTGATGTGATTTTCCCCTCTAACAGCCTCCAAGAGTAATGATCCAGGGTATTGCAGATGACGTGTAACACCTCAACCCAACAGGCATTGGCACTGCAAAAACCCGTCCTTATAGGTTAGGCTTCAGGGAGACTGTTGTCTTGGTGGCAGCGCCATGTGCACAATCTCTCTGTCTCCCAAACCTGTCATCTTCAGATGGGCTCGTCCTTATGTGGATAATGGTCTCCTGTCTATGTTGTGAACGATATCTGGACTCCATTGTGTGGCCGTTTTCTCTACTGCACTATTGTCCGGTAGAATGCCTTTGTGAGGTTCATCTTTTCATTTTTTTTTGTATGATACAATGTGCAAGCTGTATCCTGAGGTGCTCTAAATGAACAGGCAAATGCATCAGCAAAGGTCCTATTTACTTTCAATCCCCAGAGTGAAAAAGAGAGGTTTCTGCCATTGTTCTTCTTCCCCTCCACAACATTAGGATGGTTCATTGTGAGCGAGAGAAATAGAGAGACCTTGGCGCAAACTACCTGCCGAATCAAAGCATGTGTCCCATTCTAGGACCATATATTCCTCGGGGAAGAACACAATACAGGCTGTCTGCAGCAGCATGGGACACACTGTAATAACAGCATGCTACAGTATGGAGCTGAATAATACCCAGGCCGTTTCTCTGACAGTAGGGGAAACCTGTCCCCTTTAAGAAAAGGTCATTGTTTGAGACTCCCAACAGCTGAACACTGTGCTTTGACATGAATAACTGAAAACAGATGCGTACAAGTCTCAAAGGCCTCCAATTACTGTTTGACGCTGCTGTCCATTGAAGACAAATGGGGCAGGGTCTGCCAAAGGACCTTCAAACTGCCTCAGAGTCCGCCCTAGTGCTAGAGTAGCTTCGAGCGCGCCGTAATAATTGAGTTTGATCTAATGAAAACAATGCCAAAGTTGGGTTATTGTTTGCCTGAAGACAATGCAAGAGAGTTGAATTTGTTGTTGGGAACGATGCCGGGGGAATTTCTTTGAAATGGAAAAATTGCATTAAACATTCCATTTGTATTAATTATACTATGCCTCTAATTAACACTGGCACTCTCAGCAGCAGCAGCAGCAGCAGCAGTGCTGCCGGTGGTATCAGGCTTAAAGCAGCACTCTGAGCAGTAATATTAGAGGCAAACATCCCTGCCTGAGGCACAGTGAAGCTGCCTGTGATGTCACTGAATTAATGGCTCTGCTGTAGCTTTATTCTGTAGCACTGTGTCTAGACCTTTGGCCCTATGAGACATCAGTCACTCAAGTTACTCACCATTAGATTCAATCAATCATAGCCTTAATTTAACCGGATGGCCGAGCCTCCTGTCTGTAAACCTCTAAGTGGGTTTTGAGAGAGTCTGCTCCTCTATGCAGTTGCTGAAGGGCTTCTTCAGTGACACTCCAGAGGTCAAAGGTTAGAGTCACAACAGGCAGGTGGAGTGGATCTGGCATCCGCTAAACAAGAATACATAAGCACACGTTCATGCAGTTGAGCAACATGTAAAAAGGGCTGGACCTCTCTAGTCAGCTAACCACTCATCAGCCTCCCACTCGAGCACAAGGAAGTAAGTGGATTTGTGTGTTTATGTGTGGACACACACACAATACGCAGTCAGAACCCGACCTGCTATAGCAACAGGAGCAGACAGTGGTGAAATGCAGTATGGATCTCCTTCTTCTCATAAATAATGGACAGTGGTGAAGCATCTGTCAACTTTTCAACTTTTCTGTCAACCTTGTTCCAGATGGGAGTCAGACTGGATCAGCGTGTTACCTGCACATAACAAACCTCCATCCAGTGTTTCTCATGCACTTGCGCCCTGTTTACATCTGCACACTGATGCGCTCACTTACATGCTTCAACCTATCATGCCCAAATTCAGTCACTGCAAGAAAAGAGGAAAGCATGAATCGAAGACCTCTCAGCTAAAAATATACTCAGCTCTCCATCTAAACACACACACATTAGCTAAAAGCTTTTTGTGTGAATGAATCAGTAGCATCTCCTCACTTGGAGGGGGAGGTAGTAAACACACACCTTCAGCACCCCACACGCTTACTGATTTGAATATGGCCCAGCTCACTTAACATTAAACACTTGCTGTGTGTTTCTTCCTGATACAGCCACTGAGCTTTGCACTCACTAAGTCATACTTCTTGGCATCTAGCTCAGAAAAATCAGGGTGTGTTGCCCATGGGCACGAGGCCAGGATAGGGATGGCGAGCTTGGGTCTGCGCAGTGAAACGAGTTTGGGCAGGCACTCGGCCTCTGAACGCTTCCTTTCCCCTCTGGCATCTGGGTGGCAGGATGAGTGGGTTGGGTGCTGCCGGGTGGCGGTTACTGTACGGTTGCTTTATGGACTATAGCACTGTCTTCCCGGCCTTGTCGTAATAGAGGATTCAGCTCATAAAGCAGCATCATGATTTGCAATAAGCAGAGTTAGGGGAGAGTAATGAAGGTGTAAATCAACTGAGCCGTTCCTTTTTTTTTTCTTCTTTTAATCTGACATTGGCAGTATCTCTGTCTCTCTCCTTTCACTTCTGTCCGCTCCCGCCTCCTCGGCTTCTTCACCCCTTTCTCTCTCCCTTTGCAGTAATGGAAAGCCTGGCACTCTGTAATAAAGCAGAGTGAGCAGCAGTATTAGTAAACAGTCTCTGCAATCATTCAGCCAAGTCCAATTCCTTTATTTCTGTGTGTGTGTGTGTGTATGTGTGTGTTCGAGTTATTTCATACCCCCATATGGTGTTAGGGTTGTGGGCGTGAGGGCTAATGAATGAGGATGGAATGAGAAGTATTTAATTCCTGTCTGGGAGAGGCAGAGACCATTTGTTGGGCCTCCTCATAAGAACGCCTTTGTTTTCATTTTTTTCCACAGAGGTTCTGAACAAAAAGCCTTTTTTCCAGTGGTGGTGTTCGCAACGTAGATGCAAATTTGCTGCATACAAGCTCTGCAAAGAAGAACGGGACCACACAGCTGTCAGCGGAGTGCCAGCGCTTGCCACACTTGCTGCCCTTTCCTTAAATAAAGACGTCATCAGAATTTTGAAATGGAGTAGTAAGTTGCACTGGAAGCAATCATGAAAAGAGAGAGGGTCTAATACTCCTGAGTTAAAATGTCTGGCTGGGAATCATGTTAAAATTTCCATTCCTCGCTCGAAATCGATCGTATGGGTCCCTGCTCTCCAATATCCATGGTCACCTTTGCTATAAAGTAGGGTATTACTTCTTTAAAGCAGCGGGGCTTCATTCTGTGACCAGTGAGGAGAGGAAGGAAAATAGATGTATCTGGTGACCTCAGACACAAAGAAATGATGCCTGTGGATACTAAAAAAAAAAAGCGATCTGATTTATAAAAATGTTGGTTTGTCAGTTCACAAGCAAGATTAGATGCTTGAAGTCCACAGACATTGTGTTGAATGATTTTCCTCATCTGCCTGTTTAACTCTAGGTAGCCTCAGTGGATACGCTAATGCAGTATTGATTGCTTATCTGTAATAACGCCGGGCTGTTGACAACAGGGGAGGGAGAGGCGAGACAGGTGAGGGTTCAGGGACAGAGGGGAGGGTGGTTAGGTGGTAACAGATAATGCACTGTACCTGCTTTTGACTGCTGGCTGTTGATTGTGAATCTGTGGGTAAAACGATGTGGCTGAACATATGCTATCTGGCAATAGTCCAGGTGTGAAATAGGAAATAGAAAGCGGGGTGAAAACGTCAGTGCAATGTGGCCACTGCTTGATAAGGCTGTCTCCTGTTTCCGAATAATTCAATCTCCTGCTCCGACCATTCTGGTGACTGCCCAGTGCCACTGCCGATGCCCACCCACTCTCTGCTCCTGGGCCTGGAGCCCATATGGCCAGCTGCAGTGTCTCTGTGACCTATGGCCGGCCGTGTTTTTGAGCCAACCCTCCCAAGGAGCCTGGTAATTACAAATAAGCTGGAAGTCACACCGGCCACAAGAAAAGGCGAGCGTGATTAAAGATACAGCAAAGTTCAAGGGGCGCTCCACTGGCGTGGCAGCATATTGAATCGGCTGTTTCTGCCAGGGAATCAAATGCTAACTTGGATCAATCAGGCTTCTTTGTTCATTAGCTTCGTCCATTCATCCCATCCAAGCGCTCATTTCAGTGATGAGTAAATAAATGTGAGTCACGTTAAGGTCAGGGGAGATCAAGGCCATCTGTTGTTCATCTATGAGGACTCCTGAATCCCTTTTGACGTGACTGGATTACGAACTGTGCAGAAAGACCCTTATTTTAGCAGCAACGCTGCAGGAGCTATTCAAATGAAAAGCCGGCCTTTCGTTTCTTGAGGAGCATCTCTAACAAAATATGTATTCATATGAGGCATTTGAATTCAGAAGCTATTACAAATTGTGTGGCTTATTCTTGGATGGTATTCATACAATTCATATTATTTTCATTTGTTTTTTATCCCAAGGCTGGGCTGATACCGCGGCAGAGGTCCTGCCTGTGACAAATGGCTTTCTTAACACTGAAATGCCTCAGTGGTTTTAGCCGGGTGCAGTTTGAGAGAATTTTGTCCATTTTAAGAACAGTCAGAAGTCGCAGTATCAGTGCACATGTCTAGCCTTTGAGTATGTGTGAAACCTCCGCTATTAATAATGTAAAAACAGGTGTTCCTAACTGTCACTGTGTTGTTTTATGGGAGACTTCTAGGAAAGGTCATTACTCTTAGTCAAGGGGAACCACATTTTCTCTGTGCAGCTTTTATTAGGGCCATATTTTAGATGTGTGATGTCTGTTTTAGCTCCATGTATTATTTAGTGTTGTGTGACAATTGTGTTTGTAGCTGTCTCGCCGCTGACCCGTTGTTACAGTCGATATACACCTGAATTGAAATGTGCTTCTACGTCGTTCCCTCTCATGTAATTGTCACAACAGGGAGGCTGAGATAAACGTGGGAACACAACTCTTTCACTGATTTTCAATTCACTGCACCAAGTTTGACCTTTTGTATAGTTCAATCAATGCATCTGCTTCTACAGACACACTATTCATTTAAAAGCAATGGTTACAGTGAGATCTAATATCCTGGTAGGCAAACGGCATTATTGATGTAGAAATAACTTTTAATCACCAGATACATTGTGAGTATCACTGCTACACTGATGCAGAGGGAAACAGACTTTTGTGCTTGACTGCTCATAGCGTACACAAAGACTTGGGCAGCAAACACTGATTTGCATAGACAGGGAGGTTCCCATAACCACTAGTGTATTACCACAAAGGCCACAGCGGGGAAAGCAGGAAACTGGCAGACCCCTCCACTGAGCCTTTTCCTTCCCCCCATCCTTCCCTCTCTGCCATTGTCAGTCCCTCACAGAGAGCTGTGTTAGACCACACGGCTGCTGGTGACAAAAGCACTCTGGTGATCACAGAGGAAAGCAAACAGCCGAGGATGTCTCATCTGCTATCATGCCGCCCGATGAATGCCATTAAGCTATTATTTCTTTGCTCTTTATGCACGAGGCTGTCTTGTGCCCATTTGTTCTGCCGTTGAGTGAGGATGACCACATCTGTTTGCCACCAGGGTCCTAGGCATTATTAATCCTTTTGAGAGGACATTTATCAAAATCATTCCTCCATTTATTAGCCCCTCGTGCAGGATTGGAGAACAGGCGAGGGGAGATAATGACTTTAAGCTCCCATTTAGTCAATTAATTCTGAGAAGTGGAATCAGAAACTGCTCGCTAAAAGTGAGTCTCTGTTGTTTATGATGACACAGTTCAAAACCATATTTCAGGGCTGAAAGTCATTATTTGGCACTAGAGCTCAAGCGAACTTATGCCAGAATCAGGAGTGACAGGAGAGGAGGGACTATTTAAAACAATGCACTGAGAGCGTCTCTTCAGCCGTTGTTTTGCTCTGTAGTAAACACAGCGATAAACACCGGTGCAAGTTCATGGAAGTCTTTGTTTAAGTCAAAGTCACAACAGGGAGGAAGAAAAGACAAAGGCGTGTGTGGAGAGTTGGCAACCCAGAATTTAGTCCAGACTGTGGAGACATAAAATCAAGTGCACCAGTGGAAGGGTTACTTCAGGGGCCCTCTGTGGGTTTTAAACTGGGCCACTCCAACGATGGCTGAGAGCGCTCCGGACTGAGTGATACTAGCACTACTGAATGATGGCACGGTGGAAATAACCAGAAAACAGGGAAAATAGGGAGCTCTCATTGACTTGGCCCAGATTGTATGATTTATATGGGTTATTTACTATGCATTTGGGCAGCGAGGCAAGGTAATGTGTTTGCAGTGAGCTCTGGAACGGTGCACTGGGATGAATGCTGTGGGCACACCCCTGCTTCTGACAGGAAGAGTATGAGCTAATTTGTTTGGATTACTGTCATTCAGTGAAAGGCACAGTGTCACCTTTCTGTCATGTATGATCAGGACATTTATTTAAACACATTGTTCACGATTTGTGGGTTTCAAAGCTATATGTGTCCTTTTTGTAAAGGAAAAAAATGTCGGTACCCTAAGTTTATTTCTTCATATGTTTGCAGATAAGCATCCAATGCATGCTTTAAATGATAAGAGTAAGTAGAAATATTGGTAACACATCTTGGAGTGAAACTTAATGTGCTATTTAGAAGCAGAAAGAGGACTTTGAGAACTGTTAACCAAATCTAGGTGCTATCCTAGTGTTGTAGGCTGAATCCTAATTTTGACTAGAGGACTCTGGTGTTTTGCACATTCACTTTGGCTCAGCTTTGCATTCCAATTTGACTAGGGATTTTCTCCTTTCTCCTTTCAGTGATCAATTTCCTTGCCTTAATCTGTGAGGCATGCGCATCTGTACGACATTGGACTGTGGTGAAGTTATTTTCAAGACAATGCGGCAGTGTGTCTAGTTGGTGTTTCTCTGCTAAACTAAAGATCAATATATTGACGGGGATCTTTTTGTCCTGTGTGGTCATATCTGAATCTGTTTTGCTACAGGGACAAGGGACACATAAATCTTGTTTTTATACATTTTCAGAGCAATAGTTCATCCAGCTACCCACATATTCATAATTTGCCACTGGGAAGTAGGTTGTGAACCACTGACCCACATTAGCAATAAGACAAATTGAGAGCCCCAGATTTGGGTCGAGTGTATGACTTCCCAATTCACAGTTGGGGATTTAGCTGTAAATATCTCCAGCGAGCAGCCTGACATGAACTGTGAATCACACCTGCTCTGAGTCCACTTAATAAACTAAATCTGAGATGAGGTGAAAGGAAAGGAGAGGAAGAGGAAGCGAGGAGGTCAAAGAGAGCACAGATGGTGGAACAACCTGCTGCTGACACCTCTACACATTAGCCTTTAAGGGCCTCCTCTGTGAATTGTAACATGACTGTGTTACCTATGGCATCAGTGCCCAACCCTCTCTGTCTCACCCCATTGCTTCTCCCTTGCTCGCCCCTCTGGCTGACATTCTCCTCTCTCACTTTTAATTGCACCCCTGGGGCTCTTTCTGGGTTGCTGTGGAAGTCTTCAGCTCAGCGGCCACGATAGGGTGCTTTGCCATGTCGCTCATATCCCTCGTTAGGGGGTAAAAAAAAAAAAAGGGAAGAAGAGAAGGTGGACCAAGGGAAGAGGAGGAGAGAACAGGAGTAAGAGGTCACTCCCACATCTAGATTAGGCTAAAATGCCATCTAGGCTTGTTGTGTGCAACAGCCTACTGCATGTGCACTGGAAAGGCCATTGGCTGGCCAGGTCCAGTGTGCACTGATGAATGCATCTGTGTGACTCTGTGTGCCCATCTCGCTCCTCATGGTCCTGCGTTCGATGAAACCAGTAGATAAATTTAATAGCTAATTGTTCTGTTTCAAAATGTTATCCCAGGCAATTCTTTGAGTGTAGAATCGCAGGGCGTTCAAAAATTGGCAGCAGACACATTAATCTTGCTTACCCACCACCCAACACAATGCACAAATCTTATTGCTCTATGACGACTCCCACACGATCTGTGACAGGCAATTTAAAGCAATTTAATTTTTTCATCAAGTATTTTTTTTTCTAATGCAATTAAATGGCACATGATATGAAGTGAAGTTGGGGCAGACGAGAGAGTGAGGAAAAAGAGCGAGTGAGAAAATAAAGGCAGCCTTGTGCTTGTTGTAAACACTGCCTCTTAACTGGGAGAATATAATTATGGTGTCATGTTCTATTACACACCTTCATTATGACGATGGTGCTCCCTGAGAAAGCGAACAAGGAAAGATGAGACCTGTGGCTCTTTTTCAGGAATCACCAGCAGTGACAGACATTTCCAGGAACACGCTCACTCTTCCTTTGACACATTATCAGTCATGGTTACACAGCCTTGCTCCAGTTTGTTACAACCTGGGCTTGGGCCATCATTTCCATACCCTTCCTCTGTGACCATGTCATTGTTGGCATAAGGTCTGTCGGGTCAGAGAGCAGAAGGTTTAGATTATTTGGAGGTCAAACTAAAAATGGGTGCACCAAAAGAGTTGATAATGGTCTGAAATTAAACTGTGTGCCCAAAGAAACAGAAGACATGGAAGGGCACAGTTACTACTTCATTCTGCAACCTGTGACAGATGCCTACAGTGGACAGTAATTTTACAGTTCCTCTTCATTTTCTCTTCCAAATAAATAAACTGAGGGTTGCTTTAAAACCTGACTGACTGAGTGCTTGTTTCTGGTCTACCAGACCTCCTCTTAGCTTTGTTACCACAGTGTTACTGTATCTAGGGCTGTTGTGATAACTGCAATATTGCAATACCACACTATTGACAAGCCAACCGCAGGGAATGGCAGGCAACCGCAATGCCAAGAGTCTTCTGTGTAAGTGATGCCACCTGCAGCATAAAAAAGACCAGTTGAAGTCACAGACAACCACTTCCTTACCTAAGACGACTCGAGCAGAAACCGAACTTGCCTACAGGAGGGGCCCGTAGACTCAAACGGATATCCATTTGCCTGGCCCATAAATACATGTGTATTTGTGCAAGGAGTTCTTAGTGGCGCCGGGAACATCCAATCCTTTCTGTAACCACATAAGGTTAACCCTGTAAAGCCTGACACATCAAAAAATAGCCAGAACATTCGAATTTTTTTGGAATTGAGATGTTTATTAAACCTTTTAACTAATTCCAAAAGAAGATTCAAGATTTTTATTTGCCATATATGCATAGACAGACAATCCAGGCATATAGGAATAAATCTGCCATATTATTTTGTTTATTTTTATTTTAATTTTTTGTATCACATTTGATACATGGGGCATTTTTGGCGATTTTCTTTTTTTTTTTTTTTTTTGCTCAAACTCGCGTAGCAAATACTGTATGATACAAATGGCTTTATATCTGATTCTGAGAGTATTTACACTCCCCATTGATGAATATCAGAGGTTGTTCCTAGTGCACAACAAGGGTGTGGAAACTCAGGTCTAAATGTAGATGCTAAAGAAAATGTTTTGTTCTCATTTGTCTTTTATATTGAATTAGTTTTCTACCATTTCTTTGACTAATATTGTCTTTTATGTCATTAACAATGTGCTGCACTGATTCATATAGCACTAAAGTCAGGATAAAATATGTAATTTGCAAAAACAACAACAAAAAAATTGAGGTAATAAGGTTGGAGTCGATGTAAATCAAGGCCAATATTATAAATAAGACATTTAAGGAAACAACATTGCTGTAAGTCTGTCTGTCTTTCTTTAAACTTCACTCTGATACAGTGCAGTAAAGAGGTGTTTTGTCATACCCGCTGGGCTACATGTGGCACCATCACATTCCAAACCTGATGTGACATTTTTCAACGTAGCAAAATAAAGCTTTAGCTGACTTACTCCTGGTCATGGTCCCTTGTCAACAGAATTATCGGAGCAGGGACTGTACAATATGGCTTAAAGGCTATGACAAATGTGGTCAAGGGGCAAGCACTCCTTTGGGACAGTGGAGCTCTAGATACAGTGAAAGCATTAGCTCTCCACAGTGACATTATGGTGAAATCTATTGAAAAGGCCGACTTCCCAGTGCTGGGGAGCTTGAGGTAGAAAGCTTCATGAGTCCACCCCAGAGACTGACTGGTATTTCCAACCACACTGAAGCCTACAGCAAATCAATAGCTCAAAGTCCCACATGCTCCTCACCAGCATCAATTAAGTAAATTCATAAAGTTGAGTGCGCTGGGAGTTGAGGCAGGGAAATAAAATGGGAAATACTAGAGATAAGGGGGAGTGAAAGTAAAACATTTTCTAGTCATTTTGCCAAATTGGACAGGAAACAGAGCTCCTGCCATCAGAATTTCACTTTAGAGAAAGTGGAGGGTGGTGGCATTTCTCTGCAGGCGTTATTAAGGAGCCTGACAGTCCATCTCGCTTTCACCTGCCTCGATCAGCACATGCACTGTTGACCCAGGAGTCTTTTTCCCCCCTCCACAAGCTGAGCCAGGCAGAGGACACATGCAAAGTGACTGGCTTTCAGCAAAAAGCCCAGCGATAATGCATATCAAGCTCAAGCCTATGCAAGCAAAGTAGGCAGAGACAGCGGGATGGGGATGGGATATGGAGTCAGGAGGGTAGTGATGGAGTGCTAAAAACTGCAACGCATGAGGGGAGAAGGAAAGAGGGGACATAACCCCCACCTTCAACCACTCTCAGTTTGCCTCATAAGGGGAAAGCAGGGCATGCCTTGGCTGCCTCTGGAAGACAGGTAGCATAATGGATAGGCCAGTCTCCCAGCCTGACTGCTGACGCTGCTCTGACAGGACATTTCTGCCTGTCCTTCACTCCCTCACGCTCCCTGTTTGACCTGTCACAGTAACTACATCACAAACTTTTAGGAGCTGCTGACTCATCATCACATGTAGAGGGCATGAAGAAACACTATCATCACAAACTAGATGAGTCGAATACAAGAAACCTGGACGGCAGGTGCCAACTTTTTTCCCTTTTTCTTTCTGGCACATTTTATATGTTTTTTAGCTGTTAAGTCAAGATGCATCGATCGGCTGGAGATCAGATTTAGCCTGTTTTTATCTGGACTGGCGACTGATATATCCGATTCTGTGCCGATCAGATTTACACACACAGGGGTTCACGTCATGCACCACAGTGGCACAGACTGAAAGTGTAGTGTTTGCAGTATGTAGCATCTCCCCTGCACCTTGCACTCGCGTCTATACTGGCCGCATGTTTACTCATGCATTTGAAGAGCTTGGTGTGAAAAAAGCATGCAGAGACGTGTACAGAAACACCTGGGAGTAGGGAAAACTACGTCCAAGACTCCAACAATTAGTACTCAATGAGGGAATTACTGGCTACACTTCAAATGCAGATGTGCAGTGTGTCCAGCTTTGTGGTAAAACACAGCAAATATACTACACACGCTTGAAAAAGTAATGCATGTTCAGTAGGAGTGATGTGACAGATTCTCTTGTTTCTATTACCTGTTAATGATAATAATCAGGATAATCACCTTTATTGGCCAAGTATGTTACACACAAGGAATGTCTTGCCAGTACAGAACCGAGGCAGCCATCTACAGTGCCAACTCAACTGATGGCTCTAACCATCGGGGGCAACTTGGGGGTTCAGTGTCTTGCCCAAGGACACCGATAAATGGACTGCAGGTATCGAGATTTGAACCTCTGACCCTCCAGTTGGGAGACAAGTGCTCTGCGCACTGAACCACAGTTCCCCTGTTGCATCTGTTGTCATTTCTTGTACTTAATTCTTAGTTGGAGGTTTGTAAATAAATAAAACAGTTTGTCCTGTAACCTGGAGCACTTTGTACAGAAAATGTAAAACATATTTAATAAGATGATTTATTTTTATTACACTTTAATTTTTAATTAAAAATTTTACATGTACTTAAGCTCCCTGTAGTCCTCCTCGTTATCTGCATCTCCTTCTCGTTTTGCTCTATTAAACCCTATTTCTAATCATTGAGCCTTTGTGTTCTGTCTGCGTTTGGATCCTCCTTATGTTAAATCATGACAATAGCATTAGAAGTCAGCTAGTGCGCTAACTAGCAAGCCAGCAAGTTAGCATTCTATAGACATATCTTGTTTTCTTGCTTTTATAGCTTCATATTTTGTGGTTTATACACCTTGTGCATTTTATATATTGCCTGTTTCTTTTTCTCACTCTTCATTTTTGTGTAAAGCATTTCAAAAATCCAGCAAAAACTTACTGTGCGACTTCTTTTCACCGGGTTTGTGTGGACCATGATGTGCGTAAACTTTGGCAAAGTTAGCTCTACCACAGCCCTGCTGATAAAGATACAGTTCAGTCGACAAGTGTTTTCACATGGCACTGGAGCCTGTGCCCTCAGTGCCGTCTGGGAGGTGCATGTAGGAGAAAGTAAATAAGATCGACTGTCTTTGTGACCCAGTGGAACAGACGGAGCCAAATAGCTGAAATCATACAACTGTATCTAACATTATGTTTAGAACTAAGTTCTTCTTCTCCACAAACAGCTTGGCAGAGTGAAACGTGCTGCTACTGTGTTTTGTTTATCGAGCCACCAGACACCCAGCCGACATCAAACCCCTGTATAAAAGCTGCTACAAAGCTGTCGCTGTCTGTGCTGAGATCTGTTTGTATAAAGCTCACTGGTTGTTCTGTGACATTGCTTGATGGTTTTTCTGTATTTTTGTGGTAGCAGATTTTCAGATACTAAACTTAGCGCCGTATCCAAGACAAAACGATGGTGTTGTGACAGCAGCACTGCCTCCACTCCCCTCAGCCGCCACTATACCTCTCACTGCTCTTCTCTTGCTCCATTTCCCTAACTCCTTTCAGTCTGGCTGGCTCCACTTCTGCATGCAGGTCAGGATACTTAATTCACATCCAGAGACATAGTAGCCTCATTCCCTAACATACTGTCGGAAGCCAGGCAGACCTGCCGTACACTGGGGCTGCACTGCACCCTCTCCTCCCCCTCCACCTGCCTCCTGAGAGTGTGAACATTGTAGACACTCCCCAGCTGACCCACTGATAACAACTCCTTCCAAACCCCAGTCGGGAAACACGGATGTCCTGGATATTTTCCAGGACGGGAGGAATAATGGGAACAAAAGCAGAATACATTCTCTCTCATGCTCCTTCACCTCGGTCCTGCACTGTCCTACTGGTCCGTTCCTTTCTCACATTTGAAGGTTTGGTCTTCCTGAGAACAACAGACAGTGACTGAGCACCGATAAATTACAGTATACTGCCTACATTAGGACTCTCCTCTGTGGTTTGCAAGCGGTCATTCAGTTTTGTATCTTTACACTGATCTTAAGGTAATAAACCGGGGTTGACATTGTTCAGGGCCTCCATTGGCATTCTGCTGGGTCTGATAAAGTGTGCTGAAGCAGATTGTTTAAAAAGATAGAAGAGGCCACCCCGCGTAGCACCTCACACTCTTATTAGATGTTGATTCAGGGGCTTAATGCAGATAAAATAGCTCTACGCGTGCTGTACGAGATGTACAGTGCATTGTGTGAAATGCATTGTGTCAAATTTCTAATCTGATATTTATCAGGTTAGGCAGAACTCAGCCTGTCCATCAATCGGATGACTGGCATTTACGGCATATGCATGCACGTGAATGTATGTCAGGACTGAGTGTGAGCAGCTTGACGGCTTTATAGATTTCCAGTTTGCTTTCCATGTTGAGTTGATCGTTTTGTTGTTAAGCCTGTTTTGGACCTGTGCTTCATTAACTTGAATAACTTATCCTTTAGATTAGCTCATTGGTTTATAAAACAGTCCCAAAGTGATGTGTTTAAAATGTTTAGTTTTGTTATGGGAAGCTGAATCCAGGTGATATAGCCCACACATTTACTTGATCAGTGACTTGAGTAAGAAAATCAGCCGTTTGGATAGTTTCTTTTCACTTGGTCTTGACTCCGCTTTAACTGCACTGTATCTTCAGAAAGGCTGAACTCTCCTGAGTTGGTCTTGACTGCAGATAATGAAACAAAATGAGAGCTAGTGCAGTAACAAATTGCTGCCTCCCCTCCCGACACTGACACTCTGTTTTCCTGTGTAAATGTTCCAGGTGCTGCCCGCTGCCCTGTGTGAGTCTGAGGAGCCTTTCCTGCTTCAGCAGATAACAGCATGAGGATACTCTGACCGCTGGACACAGACTGCTAACGGGAGAGAAGACAGAAGGCTGGGGTGGTGTAGCCATGAACAGAAGGAAAGTGTGCGTACTGATGGTGCTGTGGGCCATGGCCCACCTCAGCTCTCCAGGGTGCGGGCTCAGGACTCTGCGAAGGACTACAGGGGGGCGAAGGGGATCCGCAGTACTGACGGCACAGGACGCCCATGGAGCGTCACTCAGGCGCTCCAAACGAGGCTGGATGTGGAACCAGTTCTTTCTGTTGGAGGAGTACACCGGGACAGACCTGCAGTACGTTGGAAAGGTAGTATAAGAAGATATTTCTCTGTTTTTACTTCCACATGAGGACCACACAGCTGCAGGCTGCTGTGGAGACAGAAGCTGTTGTCGATGAGTTCACCTCACCTCAGCTCATTTTATTCAGAATCAAACTGATTATTACATACAGGCTAAACAATAAACTAGAATATGAAATCAGCCACAGTGACAGCACATGAAACAGTAAAAACATCTAGGTCCGTGCTTATTTTATTTTCAGGCAGCATACAGGAGAATTGGCAGAGCCATGCACACACTTTATGAACTTTAAATTCATAACAGTGACAGAAATAAAAAAATAAATAAATATAAGGAGTCAGAATATAGTATCTTAAGGGTAGGATTTTAAATGACAAGACAAATAATAATAAGAGCATATTAGGCATAAAAACTGCACCAGAAGTTGGTATTAAATACCCGGTTGTTGATTTACTTTGCGATCCTGATATCAATCAAAACTGCACCAGTTTTAGACAGTTTTATTTCCTGCAAAGCTGCTTATGTATACCATTTTGTTTTAAATAAAAAAAAAAAAAAAGAAAACGTTTAAACAGGATCAGGTCCTCGTCTTATCCGACATCCACTGGCTACATTCGGAAGTTGTGCCAAAACATGATGTAAATCCACCTAAACTGTCCAGTTTACAACAGTTACTAACACTGTACTAGTAGAAATATTTGGTTTATATTTTATAAGGGCAGATTGTCTCTTTTTCTGACCCCTCCAGTTGCACTGTTTTAATAGAGAGCGAAGCCTGGCACCTTTAGAATTTGAACTTCTTCCCTCTGTTTTTCAATTTCCAGCAGAACCTTCTTCAGAATGAAAAGAAGAAGTAGCCCGTAGTTGGTGTGAGCAGCCGTAAACACCCACTGGAGCACAGCAGAAACAGAGCACCGCTCTCTAAGCTTCATCATTAGGGAACTCGGGGGTACTGGCTACACTATTAAGCTGATAAGTGATCTCTAAGACGTGAAGACAACACTGAAGGGATCACTTTAGCAACAAAAGACGAAGCAGTAACTTCAATCTAAGAAATTATAACTTTAAACTGTAAAAGCTGCCTGCAGGCTCAGTCCCTCGACTTTTCTCGACTTCTGTTGTTGCTTTTTCTCCTGAGGTTTCCTTTTTTCCCCACAAAGACAATGTCAAGACAATACAACTGAAACTTTTTACATGCTGACATTTGAAATGTTGCTATTTTTGTTCATTTAAAAATGTCTCATTGTGTACCGTCTTGTCAATACTTGTGAAGACAGATTTCTGCTGTTTTTTAAAACCTTCCCATCCATCAAACCAAATGAATGCTAATTACACCAGCTTCATTTGCATGTTACAGGCTGAATTTGTGACATAATTTTAGAAAGTTTGTGTCTATAAAAGCACTAGTGGTACCTTTTCATAGTAGCATATTGGATTTCTAGATAATCATCCTAAACAAACCTTATACTCAAAGTAAAAGATCTGCTTCTAAAACGATTTACAGCCTGTATCATCTTGTCTGTGAGCATATGAGAATCATCCTGTTATCCGATGGCAGACATGACATGACACTCCCATTGGCTGCTGCTCAAACTACAGGCTTTGACCCACCCATCCTCAGGCTTTGTTTGCTGTTGGCTGTCCAGTTTATTTAGTGCTTAGTGTCAGCTCTGTGGCTGCCTGCACAGTGTTCGTTCCACTTGCACCAAGCTTTCCTAAAGCAATGGTCTTCTCCTGAGGTATTATTTGTTCGACGAAATGCAAACACGGTGTCGACCTAGATAACATTGGGAGATGTACAAAAAGATGGGCCAAATAAAGCTTGTTTTGCATGCAGTGGAGCGGAAGTCGAGATATCGGGCTCCAACCTACTGTAATTCAGGAGATTGTGAGGCATCATGGCAAGGTCAGGGTGACTGAGGAGGAAGAAAGGCTGTTTTGTGTGAGGAGTTGAATGGGGCTAGTGCTTTGCATTCCTGTAGTGTTTCCAAGGAGGACGGAGCCATCCACCCAAATGAGATTTTGCAATGTACATCCTCAGTGAGTTAGGGCTGACTTTCAGCCCTGGTCTAAAAGGATTACAACACTCGCTGTGGTGTGAGGTGAGCAACTGCAAGAAAGAGCAAAAGAAATAAATGAAAATTAAAAGTAAAGACCACGCATGATCAAACCACTATCTTCAGAGAGCAGTGATTGATGTGCTACTCATCCTTTTAGCTTGTAAAAGGACTAACAGCAAAAGCAGAATGGATTATCTAAGCGTGGTATATACTTAGCCAGAGGCCACAGCCTAAGAGCCCGTCTCCTGAAGACGCCATTAGGGCGTCATCGTGCGAGCACCACACTTAATCATGACTCTGAGCTCTTGTTGTTTCCTCGAAGTACATGCAGCTGCACGCGCTTCCTCATTGTCAGCTCACTAGCCAGTTGCCACATAGGAGCGCAATACATAGAACTTATCTGATTGCAATTACTGTTTGTTAATTGCTAGATAAAGTACAAGTGATGAATGAGGCCCTAAAGGGAATTAATAGCTTTTGAGTTGAACACATGGCTTAACAGAGAGAACAACCATCTGCATCTGTGCCCTCAGGTTGAGGCCGTATTTTCAGAGCGAAGAAAAAACACACAAAAGAGAAGGCCTTGTGATTGCGAGTGACGTCATGGCAACGAGAAAACATAGCGGAGAACAAAACCACTTTTGTTTGTATTGGTAACAAAATGAACAGAAAAGAACACAATGGCAGGTTATTATAAACAAGGAGCAGCTCTTGACACGTGCTGAAAGATAGCGTGTCAAGATAGAGTTATTTGGTAAACTCACACTCCCAGTTGCTATTTTTTTTTCTTTTTATGAACACTTTGAGTTGTAAAGTGCTAACAAATGAAGCAAGTGGAACAAAAGCAGCTGCAATAGGAAGAGATTAAGAAAAGCAGTCGAGACTCTGGCATTATCTTTTTGGGGATGTGGGGGGCAGCTAATCTTGCCAATTTTGCTGTATTGCCCACTGATTTCTTTTTGTCATGCAGGAGTTAATTTGTACATTGGTCTCTCATTAGCAGGCGAGCTGCATACAGGCCTCAGAGGACATGGGCTGTCACTGGAGGAAGAAAATATTTGTTTATTTCATTATTTCTTACTTTACCAAAGGGCACATATCTGCTGAAAATGGTTAATGGTCTGAGGTTGAGGAGTGTTTGTGCTGCACTATCATATCTCATAAAGTATTTACAGCCCCTGATAGGCCCCAGTGGTTCTGGGCCTGGTGGGTAGACTCCTCAGCGTAGTCCCTAGCAAGTGAACAATGTTATATGTACATGAACAAACACACCAGTGTGCATGCAAACACTCCTGCCTCCAGAAATAGGCTG